>NW_020257794.1:0-16190 GCF_003255815.1 Theropithecus gelada
AATTAAATCAAAACAGTTAGTGCCAAATTAAATTAAATTAAAACAGTAGGCATTAGGCATCCTGGTGCATTCCCTAGGCAAATAGGAAGATAAATACTCAATAGAAATATTCATCATCATTCCTTCTTCCTCGGGTTGGGCAGGGCAACGATCACCTGTGGGGCCAAGTACCCATGTGGGGCCAGGTACTATGTACTCTACATAGAAAAGGAAGACATAAGAAACTCCATTTTGATCTCTCTTTCTTTTCCCCATATGTTTTGAGTCAGACATACCTGAGCTCAAATCCCATCTTCGTCATTCGTTTGTTGTGCTAAAGATGCTCAGGCAAGTGCAAGCTCAGCTTGGAGCCTAAAGTTTCCTTATCTGGAACATATGGATACCTAGTGATATTGTTTGGCTGTGTCTCCACCCAAATCTCATCTTAAATTGTAGTTCCCATAATCCCCACGTGTTATAGGAGGGACACTGTGGGAGGTGATTGACTCATGGGGACAGGTTTTCCCGTGCTGTTCTTCTGATAGTGAATAAGTACAACGAGATCTGATGGTTTTATAAAGGGAAGTTTCCCTCTCTTGTCTGCTGCTCTCTCTTGCCTGCTACTATGCAAGATGTGCCTTTGCTACTTCTTCCCCATCCACCATGATTATGAGGCCTCTCCAGCCTTGTGGACCTAAGAGTCCAGTAAACCTCTTTCTCTCTATAAATTACCCAGTCTCGAGTATGTCTTCATTAGCAGCGTGAGAATGGACTAATACAGTACATTGGTACTGGGAGTGGGACACTGCCGTAAAGACACCCGAAAATGTGGAAGCTACTTTGGAACTGAGTAACAGGCAGAGGTTGGAACAGTTTGGAAGACTCAGAAGAAAACAGGAAAATGTGGGAAAGTTTGGAACTTCCTAGAGACTTGTTGAATGGTTTTGACCAAAATGTTGATAGCGATATGGACAATAACATCCAGGCTGAGGTGGCTTCAGATGGAGAAGGGGAAGTTGTTGCGAACTGCACTAAAGGTCACTGTTGCTATGCAAAGAGACTGGTGACACATTGCCCCTGCTCCAAAGATCAGTGGAACTTTGAACTTGATAGAAATGATTTAGGGTATCTCACAGAAGACATTTCTAAGCAGCAAAGCATTCAAGAGAAAACAGAGTATAAAAGTTTGGAAAACTTCCAGCCTGAAGATGCAATAGAAAACCCCAGTTCCTGGGGAGAAATTCAAGCCAGCTGCAGGAATTTCCATAAGTAACCAGGAGCAGAATGTTAATCACCAAGACAATGGGGAAAAGGTCTCCAGGGCTCCCCTGCTATGTGCAGCCTTGGGACTTGGTGCCCTGCCTCCCAGCCACTCCAGCCTTGGCTAAAGGTGGCCAAGGTACAGTTCAGGCCTTGGCTTCGGAGGGTGCAAGCCCCAAGCTTTCAAAATTTCCAAGTGGTGTTGGGCCTGTGAGTGCACAGGAGACAAGAACTGAGGTTTGGGAACCTCCGCCTAGATTTCAGAGGATGTATGGAAACACCAGGGTGGCCAGGCAGAGGACTGCTGCCGGGGCAGGGTCCTCATGGAGAACCTTTGCTAGAGCAGTGAAGAAAGCAAATGTGGGGTTGGAGCCCCCACACAGAGTCCCCACTGGGGCACTGCTTAGTGGAGCTGTGAGAAGAGGGCCTCTGTCCTCCAGACCCCAGCATGGTAGATCCACCAACAACTTGCACTGTGCACCTGGAAAAGTCACAGACACTCAATGCCAGCCTGTAAAGGCAGCCAGGAGCAGGACCATACTCTGCAAGCCACAGGGGCAGGGCTGCCTATGGTCATGGGAACCCATCTCTTGCATCAGCATGACCTGCATGTAAGACATGGTGTCAAAGGAGATCATTTTGGAGATTTAAGATTTGACTGCCCTGCTGGATTTTGGACTTGCATGGGGCCTATAGCCCCTTTGTTTTGGCCACTTTCTCCTTTTGGAATGGGTATATTTACCCAGTGGCTGTACCCCCACTGTATCTAGGAAATAATTAACTTGCTTTTAATTTTACAGGTTGATAGTCAGAAGGGACTTGTCTCATATCAGATGAGACTTTGAACTGTGGACTTCTGAGTTAATGCTGAAATGAGTTAAGGGTCCCTTGGGGGACTGTTGGGAAGGCATGATTTATTTTGAAACATGAGGACATGAGATTTGGGAGTGGTCAGGGGTGGAATGATACGGGTTGGCTGTGTCCCCACCCAAATCTCATTTTGAGATATAGTTCCCATAATCCCCACATGTCATGGGAGGGACCCATTGGGAGGTAATTGAATCATGGGGGTGGATTTTCCCATGCTGTTTTGTGATAGTGAATAATTCTCACACAATCTGATGATTTTACAAAGGGCAGTTTTCCCTGCACACACTCTGTCTCTTGCCTGCCGCCATGTAAGATGTGTCTTTCCTCCTCCTCTGCCTTCTGTCATGATTGTGAGGCTTCCCCAGTCATGTGGAACTGTGACTCCATTAAATCTCTTTTTCTTCATAAATTACCCAGGCTCAGGTATGTGTTCATTGGCAGCATGAGAATGAACTAATACACCAACCCTATAGAGTCATTGTGAGGTTGGACATAAGACTCAATATGCCAGTGGGTAGACACACAATAAGTGTTTAAGGAATGTGTAATTGACACAGGGAGAGACACAGACATTCACAGAGAGGTGGAGGGAGCTAGAGTCAGGCCCGCGGAGCTAGACATGGGCCAGGGGAGGTACAGATGGGCTGCCAGAGCTAGAGTACTCCACTACAGCCTGGGCAACACCCCATCCTGGACAACAGAGTGAGACTCCAACTAAAACAAAACACAACAAAACAAAAAACATAAAAAGAGCCCTGTATCTCTAGACATTTCTCTGTGTCTCTCTCTCACACCCTTCTTGAGAAGGACATAAACTCTGTGGACAAAGCAGGTGGGGACCCTTAACCTCCTGAGGAATTCTTCTGAACTGTGTTCATTTTTTTTGTTTGTTTGTTTTTTGAGACGGAGTCTCACTCTGTCACCCAGGCTGGAGTGCAATGGAGCCATCTCGGTTCACTGCAACATCCACCTCCAAGGTTCCAGCGATTCTGCTGCCTCAGCCTCCCGAGTAGCTGGGATTACAGGCACACACCACCATACCCGGCTAATTTTTGTATTTTTAGTAGAGATGGGTTTTCACCATGTTGGCCAAGTTGGTCTCAAACTTCTGACCTCAGGTGATCTGCCCATGTCAGTGACTTGTGTTCTAATATCTCCCCGACTCCATGTACTCCTGTGGCCAAGGCAAGGGTCTCCACCTGGACAGCCCTGGAATACCTCAGGTACTTCTCTGTGTCAGCTAAAGAGGAACGCAGTGCTCAAATCCTAGCATTGCCTGTACAGTCCTGATCAAGAATTTTCCCCTCACTGAGCCTCCGTTTCTCATCTGCAAAATGAGGGTGGAGTGGCTGTGCAAAGGAGAATAGATCTGAAGTAACTGTTCTAAATCTGAATCCTGGACCAGCCACTAGCAATGTAAAGTTGAGCAAATGTCTTCACTCATCTGTGCCTGTTTCCTCATCTATAAAATGGTGATGAAGTCAGGCACAGTGGCTCATGACTCTAATCCCAGCACTTTGTGAGGCTGAGGCGGGAGAATCGCTTGAACCAAAGAGTTTGAGACCAGCCTGGGCAACATAGTGAGACTCCATCTCTACAAAAAAATTTGAAAATTATCCAGACTTAATGGCACACACCTGTAGTCCCAGCTAGTCAGGAGGCTGAGGTACGAGGATCGCTTGAGCCCAGGAAGTCAATGCTGCAGTGAGCTGTGATCGTGCCACCGCACTCCAGCCTGGGTGACAGAGTGAGACCCTGTTTCAAAAATCAATGAAAAAAATAAAATGGGGCTGAGAATAGTACTCCTGCACAGGTTTTTGGGGGGTTTTGGGAGGGGGGCTGGGTTTGTGACAGAGTCTGTCGCCTAGGCTGGAGTGCAGTGGTGTGATTTTGGCTCATTGCAGCCTCTGCCTCCTGGGTTCAAGCGATTCTCCTGACTCAGTCTCCTGAGTAGCTGGGATCACAGGTGCACGCCACCACACCCAACTAATTTTGTATTTTTAGTAGAGATGGAGTTTCACTATGTTGGCCAGGCTGGTCCTGAACTGCCCTCATGTGATCTTCCTGCCCCCAAGTATTAGTTTAATATTAGTCTTAATATTTTAAGGTTGATAGGAGTTGCTTTTCATGCCAAGTCTTGCATTAAAGGATTTCCTACAGTATCACATTGAATCCTCATGGTGTATCCATCGTGATTGCCATATGTTATATAGAGATTTTGTTAAAATACTCATTTGATAAAGGAGGAAACTGAAAGGCAGATTGGTGAAGTCATTTATCAAAGGAAATATAGATTGTAGGTGCTGGAACTGGAATTCTAACTCAGGTATGGTTGACGTGGCCTCAAGTCTTCATCACCTCTCAAGAAAACTAACTTTCTGCCGGGCATATTGGCTCAGGCTTATAATCCCAGCACTTTGGGAGGCCGAGGTGGGTGGATCACAGGAAGTCAGGAGTTCAAGACCAGCCTGGCTGACATGGTGAAACCCCATCTCTACTAAAAATATAAAAATTTACCAGAGGTGGTGGCAGGTGCCTGTATCCCAGCTACCCGGGAGGCTGAGGCAGGAGAATCCTTTGAACCCCGGAGGTGAAGGTTGTGGTGAGCCGAGATTGTGCCACTGCACTCCAGCCTGGGCGACAGAGTGAGAGTGTCTCAAAAAAAAAGAAGAAAAAAAGGAATGAACTGAAATGAATAAAGAGGCCTAGTGCTAGTAAATGTCTCAGCTAGGCAGGTAGTAAAAGATCTCAGCTAGGCAGTGGCAGAGCAGGATTCAAATTCAGGGCTGTTGTGATGCTCCGCCATACTGTTGAGCCGGTGTAACCCGTGAAGCTGGGAGAATACAGCGCCCCCTGGTGGTAACTTGTCTGTGCTGCTTCTGGCTTGGGAGAACAGCAACTAACAGCAATGTGCCAGCAATTAGTTCTAAGTACTTTACTTAGGTTTAATTCTCTTCTTCTTTTTTATTTTATGTTATGTTATTTTATTTTTATTATGCTGTAAATTCTAGGGTACATGTGCACAACGTGCAGGTTTGTTACATATGTATACATATGCCATGTTGACGTGCTGCACCCATTAACTCGTCATTTACGTTAGGTATTTCTCCCAGTGCTATCCCTCCCCCATTCACTCACTCCATGACAGGCCCCACTGTGTGATGTTCCCCTACCTGTGTCCAAGTGTTCTCATTGTTCAATTCCCACCTGTGAGTGAGAACATGCTGTATTTGGTTTTCTGTCCTTGCGATAGTTTGCTCAGAAAGATGGTTTCCAGCTTCATTCACGTCGCTACAAAAGACGCGAACTCATCCTTTTTTTATGGCTGCATAGTATTCCATGGTGTATATGTGCCACGTTTTCTTAATCCAGTCTATCACTGATGGACATTTGGGTTGGTTCCAAGTCTTTGCTTTGGTGAATAGTGACACAATAAACATACCTGTGCATGTGTCTTTATAGTAGCATGATTTATAATCCTTTGGGTATATACCCAGTAATAGGATCACTGGGTCAAATGGTATTTCTAGTTCTAGATCCTTGATGAATCGCCATACTGTCTTCCACAATGGTTGAACTAGTTTACACTCCCACCAACAGTGTAAAAGTGTTCCTACTTCTCCACATCCTCTCCAGCTCCTGTTCTTTCCTGACTTTTTAATGATCGCCATTCTAACTGGTGTGAGATGGTATCACATTGTGGTATTGATTTGCATTTCTCTGATGACCAGTGATGATGAGCATTTTTTCATGTGTCTGTTGCCTGCATGAATGTCTTCTTTTGAAAAGTGTCTGTTCATATCCTTCACCCACTTTTTGATGGGGTTGTTTGATTTTTTTCTTGTAATTTTGTTTAAGTTCTTTGTAGATTCTGGATATTAGCCCTTTGCCAGATAGGTAGATTGCAAAAATTTTCTCCCATTCTGTGGGTTGCCTGTTCACTCTGATGGTAGTTTCTTTTGCTGTGCAGAAGCTCTTTAGTTTAATTAGATCCCATTTGTCTATTTTGGCTTTTATTGCCATTGCTGTTGGTATTTTAGACATGAAGTCCTTGCCCATGCCTATGTTCTGAATGGTATCGCCTAGGTTTTCTTCTAGGGTTTTTATGGTTTTAGGTCTAACATTTAAATCTTTAATCCATCTTGAATTAATTTTTGTACAAGGTGTAAGGAAGGGATCCAGTTTCAGCTTTCTACATATGGCTAGCCAGTTTTCTCAGCACCATTTATTAAATAGAGAATCCTTTCCCCATTGTTCCTTTTTGTCAGGTTTGTCAAAGATCAGATGGTTGTAGATGTGTGGTGTTATTTCTGAGGCCTCTGTTCTGTTTCATTGGTATAGCTCTCTGTTTTGGTAACAGTATCATGCTGTTTTGGTTACTGTAGCCTTGTAGTATAGTTTGAAGTCAAGTAGTATGATGCCTCCAGCTTTGCTCTTTTTGCTTAGGATTGTCTTGGCAATGCGGGCTCTTTTTTGGTTCCATATGAACTTTAACATAGTTTTTTTTAATTCTGTGAAGAAAGTCATTGGTAGCTTGATGGGGATGGCATTGACTCTATAAATTACCTTGGGCAGTATGACAATTTTCATGATATTGATTCATCCTATCCATGAGCATGGTATGTTCTTCCATTTGTTTGTGTCCTCTTTTATTTCGTTGAGCAGTGGTTTCTAGTTCTCCTTGAAGAAGTCCTTAACATCCCTTGTAAATTGGATTCCTATGTATTTTATTTTCTTTGTAGCAATTGTGAATGGGAGTTCATTCATGATTTGGCTCTCTGTCTGTTATTGGTGTATAAGAATGCTTGTAATTTCTGCACGTTGATTTTGTATCCTGAGATTTTGCTGAAGTTTCTTATCAGCTTAAAGAGATTTTGGACCGAGATGATGGGGTTTTCTAAATATACACTCATGTCATTTGCAAACAGGGACAATTTGACTTCATCTTTTCCTATTGAATACCTTTATTTCTTTCTCTTGCCTGATTGCCCTGGCCAGAACTTCCAACACTATATTGAATAGGAGTGGTGAGAGAGGGCATCCCTGTCTTGTGCCAGTTTCCAAACGGAATACTTCCAAATTTTGCCCATTCAGTATGATATTGACTGTGGGTTTTTCACAAATAGCTCTTTTTATTTTGAGAAACATCCCATCAACACCTAATTTATTGAGAGTTTTTGGCATGAAGGGCTGTTGTATTTTGTCAAAGGCCTTTTCTGCATCTATTGAGATAATCATGTGGTTTTTGTCTTTGGTTCTGTTTATATGATGGTGTATGTTGAACCAGCCTTGCATCCCGGGGATGAAGCCAACTTGATATGGTGGATAAGCTTTTTGATGTGCTGCTGGATTTTGTTGGCCAGTATTTTATTGAGGATTTTTGCATCGATGTTCATCAGGGATATTGGTTTAAAATTCTCTTTTTCTGTTGTGTCTCTGCCAGGCTTTGGTATCAGGATGATGCTGGCCTCACAAAATGAGTTAGGGAGGATTCCCTCTTTTTCTATTTTAGAATAGTTTCAGAAGGAATGGTACCAGCTCCTCATTGTACTTCTGGTGGAATTCGGCTGTGAATCCATCTGATCCTGGACTTTTTTTGGTTGGTAGGCTATTAATTACTGCCTCAATTTCAGAGCCTGTTTTTGATCTATTCAGGGATTCAGCTTCATCCTAGTTTAGTCTTGGGAGGGTGTATGTTTCCAGAAATTTTTCCATTTCTTCTAGATTTTCTAGTTTATTTGCATAGAGGTTTTTGTAGTATCCTCTGATGGTTGTTTGTATTTCTGTGGGATCGGTGGTGATATCCCCTTTACCATTTTTTATTGCATCTATTTGATTCTTCTCTCTTTTCTTCTTTATTAGGGTTGCTAGCCATCTATCAATTTTGTTGATTTTTTCAAAAAACCAGTTCCTGGATTCATTGATTTTTTGAAGGGTTTTTTCTGTCTCTATCTCATTCATCTGCTCTGATCTTAGCTATTTCTTACCTTCTGCTAGCTTTTAAATGTGTCTATTCTGGCTTCTCTAGTTCTTTCAATTGTGATGTTAGGGTGTCGATTTTAGATCTTTCCTGCTTTCTCTTGTAGGCATTTAATGCTATAAATTTCCCTCTACATACTGCTTTAAATGTGTCCCAGAGATTCTGGAACGTTGTGTCTTTGCTCTCATTGGTTTCAAAGAACATCTTTATTTCTGCCTTCATTTTGTTATTTAGCCAGTAGTCATTCAGGAAGGTTGTTCAGTTTCCATGTAGTTGTGTGGTTTTGAGTGAGTTTCTTAATCCTGAGTTCTAATTTGATTGCACTGTGGTCTGAGAGACAGTTTGTTGTGATTTCTGTTCTTTTACATTTGCTGAGGAGTGCTTCATTTCCACCTATGTGGTCAATTTTGGAATAAGTGCAATGTGGTGCTGAGAAGAATGTATATTCCGTTGATTTGGGGTGAAAAGTTCTGTAGATGTTTATTAGGTCCACAGAGCTGAGTTCAATTCCCGGATATCCTTGTTAACCTTCTGTCTCATTGATCTGTCTAACATTGACAGTGGGGTGTTAAAGTCTCACATTATTATTGTGTGGGAGTCTACATCTCTTTGTAGGTCTCTAAGGACTTGCTTTATGAATCTGGGTGCTCATGTATTGAGTGCTTATATATTTAGAATAATTAGCTCTTTTTGTTGAATTGATCCCTTAACCATCATGTAATGGCCTTGTCTCTTTTGATCTTTGTTGGTTTAAAGTCTGTTTTATCAGAGACTAGAATTGCAACCCCTGCTTCTTTTTGCTTTCCATTTGCTTGGTAGATCTTCCTCTATCCCTTTATTTTGAGCCTATGTGTGTCTCTGCACATGAGATGGGTCTCTTGAATATGGCACACTGATGGGTCTTGACTCTTTATCCAATTTGCCAGTCTGTGTCTTTTAATTGGGGCATTTAGCCCATTTACATTTCAGATTAGTATTGTCATGTGTGAATTTGATCCTGTCATTATGATGTTAGCTGATTATTTTGCCTATTACTTTCTGCAGTTTCTTCCTAGCGTCAATGGTCTTTACAATTTGGCATGTTTTTGCAGTGACTGGTACTGGTTGTTCCTTTCCATGGTTAGTGCTTCCTTCATGAACTCTTGTAAGGCAGGCCTGGTGGTGACAAAATCTCTCAGCATTTGCTTGTCTTCAAAGGATTTTATTTCTCCTTCACTTACGAAGCTTAGTCTGGCTGGATATGAAATTCTGGGTTGAAAATTCTTTTCTTTAAAATGTTGAATATCGGTCCCCACTCTCTTCTGGCTTGTAGAGTTTCTGTTGAGAGATCCACTATTCGTCTGATGGGTGTCCCTTTGTGGGTAACCGGACCTTTCTCTCTGGCTACCCTTAACATTTTTTCTTTCATTTCAACCTTGGTGAATCTGACAATTATGTGTCTTTGGGTTGCTCTTCTCAAGGAGTATTTTTGTAGTGTTCTCTGTATTTCCCGAATTTGAATGTTGGCCTGCCTTGCTAGGTTGGGGAAGTTCTCCTGTGTAATATCCTGAAGAGTGTTTTCTAACTTGATTCCATTCTCCCCATCACTTTCAGGTATACCAATCAAACGTAGATTTGGTCTTTTCACATAGTCTCATAGTTTTTGGAGGCTTTGTTTCTTTTTACTCTTTTTTCTCCAACATTGTTTTCTCACTTTATTTCTTTAATTTGATCTTCAATCACTTATGCCCTTTCTTCCACTTGATTGAATCGGCTATTGAAGCTTTTTCATGTGTCCCGTAGTTCTCATGCTATGGTTTTCAGCTCCCTCCATTAAGGTCTTCTCTACACTGTTAATTCCAGTTAGCCACTTGTCTAATCTTTTTTCAAGGTTTTTAGCTTCCCTGTGATGAGTTCAAACATCCTCATTTAGCTTGAAGAAGTTTGTTATTATCGACCTTCTGAAGCCTACTTCTGTCATCTCATCAAAGTCATTCTCTGCCCAGGTTTGTTCTGTTGCCAGTGAGGAGCTGTGATCCTTTGGAGGAGAAGAGGTGATCTGGCTTTTAGAATTTTCAGGTTTTATGCTCTGGTTTCTCCTCATCTTTGTGGTTTTATCTACCTTTGGTCTTTGATGTTGGTGACCTGCAGATGGGGTTTTTGATGTGGATGTCCTTTTTGTTGATGTTAATGCTATTCCTTTCTGTTTGTTAGTTTTTCTTATAACAGTCAGGTCCCTCTGCTTCAGGTCCGTTGGAGTTTGCTGGAGGTTCACTCATGACCCTGTTTTCCCGTGTATCACCAGTGGAGGCTGAAGAACAGCAGATATTTCTGCCTGATCCTTCCTCTGGAAGCTTCATCCCAGAGGGGCACCCACCTGTATGAGGTGTCAGTCGGCCCCTCCTGGTGTCTCCCAGTTAGGCTACATCGGGGTGAGGGACCCACTTCAGGAGGCAGTCTATCCGTTCTCAGAGCTCAAACACCATGCTAGGAGAACCACTGCTCTCTTCAGAGCTGTCAGACAGGGCCGTTTGAGTTTGCAGAAGTTTCTGCTGCCTTTTGCTTAGCTATGCCCTGCCCCCAGAGGTAGAATGCTGAGGCCTTGCTGAGCTGAGGAGGGCTCCACCCAGTTTGAGCTTCTCTGTATGCTTTGTTTACCTACCCACACCTCAGCAATGGTGGACTCTCCTCCCCCAGCCAGGCTGCCACCTCGCTGTTCGATCTCAGACTGCTGCACTAGCAGTGAGCAAGGCTCCGTGGGTGTGGGAACTGCTAAGCCAGGCATGGGATATAATCTGGCGTGCCATTTGCTAAGACTGTTGGTAAAGCACAGTATTTGGGCGGTAGTGTCCCAATTTTCCAGGTACACACTGTCATGGCTTCCCTTGGCTAGGAAAGGGAAATCCCCCAACCCCTTGTGCTTCCCGGGTGAGGCAATACCCCGCCCTGTTTTGGCTCACCCTCCATGGGCTGCACCCACTGTCTGAACAGTCCCAATGAAATGAACCAGGTACCTCAGTTGGAAATGCAGAAATCACTCGTCTTCTGCATCAATCTCTCTGGGAGCTGCAGACTGCAGCTGTTCCTATTTGACCATCTTGGAATGGAAGAAAGTTCCAATATACTTCTTTTTCCCCTTACATCTTTTATAAGTATGGTACCTTTGTTACAATGATTAACCAATATTGATATATTATTATGAACCAAAGTCTGTAGTTTATATTGTTTTATTTTTTCTGTGTACAGTTCTATGGGTTTTGAATAAGGCATAATATTATGCACCATTTCAGTATCACACAGAATAGTTTCTCTGCCCTAAAACCACGTGCTACACCTATTCATCCTTCCTCCTCCCTAAACTCCTGGCAACTACTATCTTTGTACTGTCTTCACAGTTTCATTTTTCCAGAATGTCATATAGTTGGAATCACATAGTATGTGCCCTTTTCAGACTGGCTTCTTTCACTTAGCTATATACATTTCAGGTCTTCCATGTCTTTCTGAGGCCTGATTTCTTTTTATTGCCAAATTTTATATCTATATATCTAGATAGATATCTAGATAGATAGATAGATAGATAGATAGATAGATAGATAGATAGATTTTTTTTTTTTTTTTTGCTTGCTTTTTGAGACAAAGTCTCACTGTGTCACCCAGGGTGGAGTGCACTGGCTCCATCTCAGCTCACTGCAACCTCCATCTCACAGGTTCAATCAATTCTCCCACCTCAGCCTCCCAAGTAGCTGGAACTGCAGGCGCATGCCACCATGCCTGGCTAATTTTTGTATTTTTAGTAGTGATGGGGTTTTGCCATGTTGGCCAGGCTGGTCTCAAATTCCTGACCTCAACTGATCCACGTGCCTTGGCCTTCCATAGTGCTGTAATTACAGGTACGAGCCATCACGCCCAACCGTATTTCATTGTATGAACATAACACAGTTCGTTTATCCATTCACTTATTGAAGAACATCTTGGTTACATACAAGATTTGGCAACTATGAATACATAGCTGCTATAAATATCTGTGCAGAAATTTTTTGTATGGCTATACGTTTTCAACTCTTTTGGGTTAATACAGAAGAACATGATTGCTGTATCACATGGTAAGAATATGTTTAGCTTTGCAAGAAATCTCCAATCTGCCTTCCAAAGTAGCTGTGCCATTTTGCATTCCCATCATCAATGAATGACAGTTCCTGTTGAGCCACCTCCTTGTCAGCATTTGGTGTTGTCAGTTTTGGATTTTACTCATTCTAATAGGTGGGTTGTGGTATACAACTATTGTTTTAGCCGGGCGCGGTGGCTCAAGCCTATAATCCCAGCACTTTGGGAGGCTGAGACGGGCGGATCACGAGGTCAGGAGATCGAGACCATCCTGGCTAACATGGTGAAACCCCGTGTCTACTAAAAAATACAAAAAACTAGCCGGGCGAGGTGGCGGGCGCCTGTAGTCCCAGCTACTCGGGAGGCTGAGGCAGGAGAATGGCGTGAACCCGGGAGGCGGAGCTTGCAGTGAGCTGAGATCCGGCCACTGCACTGCAGCCCGGGCAACAGAGCGAGACTCCGTCTCAAAAAAACAAACAAACAAAACAAAAAAAAAAACTATTGTTTTAATTTGAAATTGCTACTGTCATATGATGTGGAGCATCTTTCCTTATTCTTTTTTGCTATGTGTATATTTTCTTTGGTGAGGTGTCTGCTCAGATTGTTTGCCCATTCTTTAATTGAGTTGTTTCCTATTGTCGAGTTTTAACAGTTCTTTGTGTATTTTGAATGTAAGTCCTTTATCAGATATGTTCCCTGCAAATATGTTCTCCCAGTCTGCAGCTTGTATTGTCATTCTCTTGACAATTCTTTTGCAGAGCAGAAATTTTTAATTTTAATGACACAGAACTTATCAATTGCTTCTTTCAAGGATTGTTCTTTTGGTGTTGTATCTAACAAGTCATCACCAAACTTAAGGTCATCTAGATTTTCTCCTGTATTATCTTCTAGAAATTTTATACTCACTTTTCATTTAGGTCTATGATAAACTTAGAGTTAATTTTCGTGAATGCCGTAAGGCAGCTTCTAAGGGGGACATAAACTAACTTCCTTGAGAGTGGGCAGTGACTGTGAAACTCTTAACTGGGTCTTACAATGGACCCCAGATCCATCAGGAGAGCCCCACCTTCAGAAACACATAGTGGAATGTGTTTCATGCATACACGGAGAAGAATATGCAGTCATATGCTCACATGCACACCTGCACATCATCACACACATGCATATGGTACGTCTTCATCCAGAGTTCTCTCGGCATTCTCTGAAAGTGGTTCTCTCCTTCAACTTCTTCATTAAGAGATACAATGACAGAAAGTCATTAAAATTAAAAACTTCTGCTGTGCAAAAGAATTGTCAATGGACTGACTCTGTATGTCCATTCATGTCTCATTGTGTCCCTGTACTGACTCTGAGTGGGCCACAGTGGCCTTACCTGGTAGTGAGCTCAGACTGCACCCCGGTATTCAAAGCATGCTGAGTAGGTGAGAGTGTGGGCAAGTGTGCAGTGAAGGTAGGACAGCCACCCTTCAGGTCTCTGGAAAAACCCTCAGGACAGGGATGTTCAGGACGTCTGATGCTATACTAAGCTGTTTTACATAAGGTAGGGTGCTTTTTAAGAATCTTTCTAGAGGGCTGTGGGCACAGATCTGTGTTCAAAGATTTTCTGGGCGCATATGTTTTGTGAGACATCAGATAGAGACAACTTTTTGAGTCTCAGCTTTGTCACGTGTAAAATGGGCATGAGTGCTGTTCCCCTTTGCAGAGGTTTGCGGCAATTAAGTGAGGTGAGCGTGCAACGCTTTTTGAACAAAGCTGACATGGAGGTACTTGTTCAGGAAATAAGAGCTGCTATTATTACTACTCTCCATAGCATACTATAAGGTTTCCCTTCCTCTCATCCCAGCTCCGAAGGACATCATCAAGGTGAACTGAGCCCCTTCTGTTTCTTCTCTTCCCTCTAACCACCTAGTCTTCCTTTCCCCTATCCTGCAACCATTCTTAGTCCCGCCCCTCCCGTGAGCCCCGCCCCTGGCCCCGCCCACCAGACCTGCCCCAGCACAGCCCTCCCTCAGCGGGGCAGGAAGCTCATGGTGTAGTTTGGTGGGATCGTGGCAAAGCCCACGTGTTTGGGGGACACGTCCATGTCCTTGGGCGACTGGGGGGACTTGAAGCGGAAGTTCTGCATGATGGTGGTGAGGAAGAGAAAGAGCTCCATTCTGGCCAGGCCTTCTCCAAAACAGTTCCGCTTTCCTGAGGGGGAGAGGCGGGAGGGGTGGAGGTGAAGCCCACTCTCAGTGCAGCCTCGCCCCACTACCGACCTCCAGCTGTGGCTCTCCCAGGGAGGAGAGGTGGAATATTATGGCCTGAGAGACTTTCAGAGAAGCCTCAGTTTCTTTCTATAAGAGATATAACAATGGTGAACCAATATTGATATTACTGACCAAAGTCCATAGTTTACATTAGGGTTTCCTCTGTGTTGTACAGTTCTACGGGTTTTGAAAAAGGCATAATGTCACGCATCCATCAGAGATGGATGATCCATGCCAGGTGTAGCAATGGGAGGTTTAGATGCCCCTACCTGCCAGACACACTTGTAAATATGACTGCTGTGCTGTGTCATTATCTCCTTTTCAGGGATCTGAAGAATCTGCTGTGTGACCCTAGACAAATAAATCTATGGGGGAAGATGCTTCCTTCCCTTTTACCTGGGCGCAGGTATTGGGTGGTTGGTGGTTAAGGTAGTATCAGCTGGTGGCTTAAGGGTAGATTCTAACAGGAACTTCCAAGCTGGAGAAATACCAGGCTACACCACAGAGAGGGGAGCTGGGTGAGGGAGGCTCCTGCTGGTGTGAGCAGTGGCCTGGCGGCAAACAGTGGTCTCTTACCGATGGAAAAGGGCACAAAAGCGTCACTCTTCTTAAACTGCCCCTTCTCATCCAGGAAGTGCTGGGGATTGAAGTCCTGGGGGTTGGAGAAGAACTTGGGGTCTTTCAGCACGGAGCCCAGCATAGGGAACACTTCGGTGCCCTGGGAGGGAGGAGGAAGGTGTGTGTGATCAGGCAGGTTGGGGACTGGTGAAAGTACACAGGGGCTGGAGGGAGAACTAGGGTGCCCCAGGTAAGGGGAAGTGGCAGGCATGGAGGAGTTGGGGTCCTCTGAGGGAGGAGTTTTGGGGGATAGAAAGTTCATGTCTCTGAAACAGGAAGTTTGGGAGACATGGGGTCCATGTCCTGCTAGGCAGGGTACTTGGGGGACCTGAGACTTGTGTCCCTAAGGCAAAAAGCCTAATGGAAAAGGGGCTCCTATTTCTTAAGACAGGAAGTTTGGGAACATGGGGTTGATTCTCCTGACACAAAAAGTCTGGGGAGATGCAGGACTCAGGAGTCTCTAAGTGGGAAGGTGGAATGGATGTGGTGGTGGGGGAAGTCTTCTTTGACTGATTGAGGGAGTGGGACAGGGTCTAGAAAGCTTCTAATGGGGGTGGGATGCTGGGGATACAGAGAGAGGCTGGACGTCCCTGTAGTCTGAGTGGGGTGGGGGACAGTACCTTAGGGAGGAAGAAATCTCTAAACTTGGTGTCCTTGATGACCCTGTGGGCCACACCCAGGGGGAGCATGTCTCCAAATCTTTGGATCTCGTGGATCACTGCCTCCGTGTAGGGCATCTTGGCCCAGTCCTCAAACTTGGGCTGCCGGTTCTTGCCGATCACTCTGTCAATCTCCTCGTGGACCTTGGCTGGGGGAGGAGGGGGAATGTGTTTAGGTATTTAGGGGTCTCAGAGAAGGGATTATAGTCCAAATAGGTAAAACGGGGTGGATTACATGGCTCCACCAATGACATGGAGGTAGACCACTCATAACAGACATCAGTGATTCACATTGTTGGAGCAGGATCCTGTTAACCAGGTTGTGCCAAAATCACAGGGGAGGCACAGGGAGGAACATAGGAGATGATCATCCGGAGGAGTAGACAGTGGCACTCAGTGGGCTTGGGAGAGGAGTGGCTGACAGATCACTGCAGACATTTTCAGTATTTTAATAGCCAGTGAGACTCAGCTGATGCCTATCAGCTGAATATT
>NW_020257795.1:0-16434 GCF_003255815.1 Theropithecus gelada
AAGCTTCTTTCTCATTTTGATCGGAGGATATTTCCTTTGGCCCTATAGTCTTCAAAGGGATCCGAAATATCCGTTTTCAGATTCCACAGAAATAAGGCTAGCAAACAGCTCCATGAAATACAGCTGTAACTCAGTGAGTGGAAGTCACACATCACAAAGCAGTTTCTCAGAAAGATTCTTTTCAGTTTTCTTCTGATATATTTTCTTTTTCACCATAGTCCTTTATGGGTTTTCAAATATCCCTTTGCAAATTCCACAAGAACAGTCTTAGCCAATGGGTTCTGGAGGGGAAAGCTGTAACTCTGTGAGATGAACTCACAGTACACAGAGCAGTTTCTCAGAAAGATTCTTCCCAGTTTTTATCTGAGGATATTTCCCTTTTCACCATATCCCTCCATGGGCTTCCAAATATCACTTTGCAAATTCCACAAGAAAAGTCTTAGCGAAAGGCATCCTGAGGGGAAACCTGTAACTCTGTGCGATGAATTCACAGATCACAAGGAAGTTTGTTAAAAAGATTCTTTCTCATTTTGATCGGAGGATATTTTCTTTGACCTTATTGTCTTCAAAGCGATTTGAAATATACGTTCTCAGATTACACAGAAGTAAGACTAGCAAACATCTCCACGAAATACAGCTGTAACTCAGTGAGTGAAAGTCCCACATCAAAAAGCAGTTTCTCAGAAAGCTGCTTTCCACTTTTCATCTGACGATATTTTATTTTTCACCATAGGCCTCAAAGGGCTTCCAAATATCCCTTTGCAAATTCCCCAAGAACAGTCTTAGCGAAAGGCTTCTTGAAGGGAAAGCTGTAACGCTTAGAGATGAACCCAGAGATCACAAGGAAGTTTGGCAGAAAGCTTCTTTCTCATTTTGATCGGCGGATATTTCCTTTGGCCCTATAGTCTTCCAAGTGATCCGAAATATCAGTTCTCAGATTCAACAGAAATATGGCTAGCAAACAGATCCACGAAATACAGCTGTAAATCAGTGAGTGGAAGTCACACATTACAAAGCAGTTTCTCAGAAAGCTTCTTTCAAATTTTTATCTGAGGACATTTCCCTTTTCACCATTGCCCTCCATGGGCTACCAAATATCACTTTGCAAATTCCACAAGAACAGTCTTAGCAAAAGGCTTCCTGAGGGGAAAGCTGTAACTCTCTGTGATGAATTGACAGATCACAAGGAAGTTTCTGAGAAAGATTCTTTCTCATTTTGATCGGAGGATATTTGCCTTGACCCTATAGTCTTCAAAGGGATCCGAAATATCAGTTCTCAGATTCCACAGAAATAGGGCTAGCAAAGAGATCCACGAAATACAGCTGTAACTCTGTGAGTGGAAGTCACACATCATAAAGCAGTTTCTCTGAAAGCTTCTTTCGAGGTTTCATCTGAGGGTATTTCCTTTTTCACCAAGCCCTTCATGGGCTTCCAAATATCACTTTCAAAATTCCACAAGAACATCCTTAGCGAACGGCTTCTTGAGGAGAAGCTATAGCTCTGTGAGATGAATTAACAGAAAACTAAGCAGTTTCTCAGAAGCTTCTTTCGACTTTTAATCTGAGGATATTTCCTTTTTCACCGTAGCCCTCCATGGGCTTCCAAATATCACTTTGAAAATTCCACAAGAACCGTCTTAGCGAAAGGCTTCTTGAGGGGAAAGCTGTAACTCTGTGAGATGATTTCACAGAACACAAAGAAGTTTCTCAGAAAGCTTCTTTCTCTTTGTTATCGGAGGATATTCTCTTTGGCCCTATAGTCTTCAAAGGGATCCGAAATATCAGTTCTCAGATTCCACAGAAATAAAGCTAGTCAAGAGATCCACGAAATACAGATGTAACTCTGTGAGTGGAAGTCACACATCACAAAGCAGTTTCTCAGTAAGTTTCCTTCCAGTTTTTCTCGGAGGATATTTCCTTTTTCACCATAGCCCTCTATGGGTTTCCAAATATCACTGTAAATTCCACAAGAACAGGCTTAGCGAACGGCTTCTTGAGGGGAAAGCTGTAACTCTGTGAGATGACTTAACAGAACACAGAGCAGTTTCTCAGAAAGCTTCTTTCCAGTTTTCATCTGAGGATATTTCCTTTTTCACCATAGCCCTTCATGAGCTTCCAAATATCACTTTGCAAATTCCGCAAGACAGTCTTAGTGAAATTCTTCCTGAGGGGAAAGCTCTAACTCCGTGAGATGATTTCGCAGAACGCAAAGAAGTTTCTGAGAAAGTTTCTCTCTCTTTGTTATCGGAAGATATTTCCTATGGCCCTATAGACTTCAAAGGGATCCGAAATATCAGTTCTCAGATTTCACAGAAATAGGGCTACCAAACAGATACAGGAAATACAGCTGTAACTCTGTGAGTGGAAGTCACACATCACAAAGCAGTTTCTCTGAAAGCTTCTTTCCAGTTTTCATCTGAGGATATTTCCTTTTTCACCAGAGCCCTCCATAGGCTTCCAAATATAACCTTGCAAATTCCACAAGAACAGACTTAGCGAAAGGCTTCTTGAGGGGAAAACTGTAACTCTGTTATATAATTTCACAGAACACAAAGAAGTTTCTCAGAAAGCGTCTTTCTCTTTGTTATTGGAGGATATTTCCTTTAGCCCTATACTATTCAAAGGGATCCGAAATATCAGTTCGCAGATTTCACAGAAATAAGGCTAGCCATCAGATCCAGGAAATACAGCTGTAACTCTGTGAGTGGAAGTCACACATCACAAAGCATTTTCTCTGAAATCTTCTTTCCAGTATTCTTCTGATGATATTTCCTTTTTCACCTTTGCCGTCCATGGGCTTCCAAATATCACTTTGCAAATTCCACAAGAACAGGCTTAGTGAACGGCTTCTTGAGGGGAAAGCTGTAACTCTGTGAGATGAATTAACAGAACACTAAGCAGTTTCACAGAAAGCTTCTTTGCAGTTTTCATCTGAGGATATTTCCTTTTTCACCATAGCCTTCCATGGGCTTCCAAATATCACTTTGCAAATTCCACAAGAACAGTCTTAGCGAAAGGCTTCTTGAGGGGAAAGCTGTAACTCTGTGAGATGATTTCACAAAACACAAAGAAGTTTCTCAGAAAGCTTCTTTCTCTTTGTTTTCGGAGGATATTTCCTTTGGCCGTATACTCTTCAAAGGGATCCGAAATATCAGTTCTCAGATTCCACAGAAACAGGGCTAGCAAAGAGATTGACAAAATACAGCTGTAACACTGTGAGTGGAAGTCACACATCACAAAGCAGTTTCTCGGAAAGTTTCTTTCCAGTTTTTCTCTGAGGATAATTTGTTTTTCAACACAGCCCTCTATGGGTTTCCAAATATCACTTTGCAAATTCCACAAGAACAGGCTTAGCAAACGGATTCTTGAGGGGAAAGCTGTAACTCTGTGAGATGAATTCACAGAACACTAAGCAGCTTCTCAGAAAACTTCTTTCCAGTTTTCATCTGAGGATGTTTCCTTTTTCACCGTAGCCCTCCATGGACTTCCAAATATCACTTTGCAAATTCCACAAGAACAGTCTTAGCGAAAGACTTCTTGAAGAGAAAGCTGTAACTCTGTGAGATGATTTCACAGAACACAAGGAAGTTTCTCAGAAAGAATCGTTCTCTTTGTTATTGGAGGATATTACATTTGGCCATATAGTCTTCAAAGAGATCTGAAATATCAGTTCTCCGATTCCATATAAATAAGGCAAACAAATAGATCCACGAAATACAGCTGTAACTCTGTGAGAGGAAGTCACACATCACAAAGCAGTTTCTCAGAAAGGTTCTTTCCAGTTTTTCTCTGAGGATATTTTCTTTCTCACCATAGCCCTCTAAGGGCTTCCAAATATCACTTTGCAAATTCCACAAGAACAGGCTTAGCGAATGGCTTCTTGAGGGGAAAGCTGTAACACTGTGAGAAGAATTAACATAACACTAAGAAGTTTCTCAGAAAGCTTCTTTCCAGTTTGCATCTGAGGATATTTCCTTTTTCACCGTAGCGCTCCATGGGCTTCCAAATATCACTTTGCAAAATCCACAAAAACAGTCTTACCGAAGGGCTTCTTGAGGGGTAAGCTGTAACTCTGTGAGAATATTTCACAGAACACAAAAAGTTTCTCAGAAAGCTTCTTTCTCTTTGTTATCGGAGGATATTTGTTTTGGTCCTATAGTCTTCAAAGGATTCTGAAATATCAGTTATCAGATTCCACAGAAATAAGGTTTGAAAAAGATCCACAAAATACAGCTGTAACTGTGTGAGTGGAAGTCACACATCAAAAAACAGTTTCTCAGAAAGCTTCTTTCCACTTTATCTCTGAGGATATTTTCTTTTTCACCATAGCCCTCTATGGGCTTCCAAATATCACCTTGCGAATTCCACAAGAACAGGCTTAGCGAACGGCTTCTTAAAAGGAAAGCTGTAACTCTGTGAGATGAATTCACAGAACATTAAGCAGTTTTTCAGAAAGCTTCTTTCCAGTTTTCATCTGAGGATATTTCCTTTTTCAGCATAGCCCTTCATGGGCTTCCATATATCACTTTGCGAATTCCAGAAGAACAGTCTTAGCGAAAGGCTGCTTGAGGGGAATGCTGTAACTCTGTGAGATGATTTCACAGAACACAAAGAAGTTTATCAGAAACTTTCTTTCTCTTTGTTATCGGAGGATATTTCCTTTGGCCCTATAGTCCTCAAAGGGATGCGAAATATCCGTTTTCAGATTCCACAGAAATAAGGCTAGCAAACAGATCCATGAAAAACGGATGTATTTCTGTGAGTGGAAGTCGCACATCACAAAGCAGTTTCTCTGAAAGCTTCTTTCCAGTTTTTCTCTGAGGAAGTTTTCTTTTTCACCATAGCCCTCTATGCGCTTCCAAATATGACTTTGCAAATTCCACAAGAAAAGGCTTAGCGATCGGCTTCTTGAGGGGAAAGATGTAACTCTGTGAGATGAATTAACAGAACACTAAGCAGTTTCTCAGAAAGCTTCTTTCCATTTTTCATCTGAGGATATTTCCTTTTTACCATAGCCCTCCATGGGCTTCTAAATATCACTTTGCAAAATCCACAACAACAGTCTTAGCGAAAGGCTTCTTGAGAGGAAAGCTGTAATTCTGTGAGATGATTTCACAGAACACAAAGAAGTTTCTCAGAAAGCTTGTTTCTCCTAGTTATCGGAGGATATTTCCTTTGGACCTAAAGTCCTCGAAGGGATCCCAAATACCCGCTCTCTGATTCCACAGAAATAAGGCTAACAAACAGATCCATGAAATACACATGTAACTCTATGAGTGGAAGTCACACATCACAAAGCAGTTTCTCAGAAAGTTTGTTTCCAATTTTCCTCTGAGGATGTATTCTTTTTCACCATAGCCCTCTACGGGCTTCGAAATATCGCTTTGCAAATTCCACAAGAAAAGGCTTAGGGAACGGCTTCTTAAGGGGAAAGCTGTAACTCTGTGAGATGAATTCACAGACACTATGCAGTTTCTCAGAAAACTTCTTTCCAGTTTTCATCTGAGGATGTTTCCTTTTTCACCATAGCCCTCCATGGACTTCCAAATATCATTTTGCAAATTCCACAGGAACAGTCTTTGCGAAAGGCTTCTTGAGGGGTAAGCTGTAACTCTCTGAGAATATTTCACAGAACAGAAAAAAGTTCCTCATAAAGCATCTGTCTCTTTTTTATCGGAGGATATTTCCTTTGGCCCTATAGTCTTCAAAGGATTCTGAAATATCAGTTCTCATATTCCACAGAAATAAGGCTAATCATCAGATCCACGAAATATAGCTGTAACTCTGTGAATGGAAGTCACACATCGCAAAGCAGTTTTTCAGAAAGCTTCTTTCCAGTTTTCATCTCAGGATATTTCCTTTTCACCATAGCCCTCCATGGGCTTCCAAATATCAGTTTGCAAATTCCACAAGAGCAGTCTTATCGAAAGGATTCTTGGGAAAGCTGTAACACTGTGAGATGATTTCACAGAACACAAAGAAGTTTCTCAGAAAACTTCTTTCTCTTTGTTATCGGAGGATATTTCTTTTGGCCCTATAGCCTGCAAAGGGATCTGAAATATAAGTTCTCAGACTCCACAGAAATAAGGCTAGGAACCACATCCACGAAATACAGCTGTAACTCTGTGAGAGGAACTCTCACATCACAAAGCAGATTCTCAGAAAATGTCTTTCCAGTTTTTCTCTGAGGATATTTTCTTTTTCACCATAGGCCTCTATGGTCTACAAAATATCACTTTGCAAATTCCACAAGAACAGGCTTAGTGAACGGCTTCTTGAGGGGAAAGCTGTAACTCTGTGAGATGAATTAACAGAACACAGAGAGGTTTCTCAGAAAGCTTCCTTCCAGTTTTCATCTGAGGATATTTCCTTTAGCCCTATTGTCTTCAAAGGGAATTATCAGAACACAGAGCTGTTTCTCAGAAAGTTTCTTTCCGGTTTTCATCTGAGGATATTTCTTTTTTCACCATAGCCCTCCATGGGCAAGCAAATATCACTTGGCAAATTCCTCAAGAACAGTCTTAGCGGAAGGCTTCTTGAGGGTAATGCGGTAACTCTCTGTGATGATTTCGCAGAACACAAAGAAGTTTCTCAGAAAGTTTCTTTCTCTTGGTTTTCGGAGGATATTTCCTTTGTCCCTATAGCCTTCAAAGGGATCTGAAATATAAGTTCTCAGATTCCACAGAAGTAAGGCTAACCATCAGATGCACTAAATAGAGCTGTAACTCTGCGAGTGGAAGTCACACATCACAAAGCAGTTCCTCAGAAAGCTTCTTTCCAGTTTTCATCTGAGGACATTTCATTTTTCACCATAGCCCTCCATGGGCTTCCAAATTTCACTTTGCAAATTCCACAAGAAGAGGCTTAGCGAATGGCATCTTCAGGGGAAAGCTGTAACTCTGTGAGATGAATTAACAGAACACTAAGCAGTTTCTTAGAAAGCTTCTTTCTAGTTTTCATCTGAGGATATTACCTTCTTCAACGTAGTCCTCCATGGGCTTCCAAATATCTCTTTGCAAATTCCACAAGAACAGTCTTATCGAAAGGATTCTTGGGAAAGCTGTAACTCTGTGAGTTGATTTCACAGAACACAAAGAAGTTTCTCAGAAAGCTTCTTTTTCTTTGTTATCGGAGGATATCTCCTTTGGCCCTATAGTCCACAGAGGGATCCGAAATATCAGCTCTCAGATTCCACAGAAATAAGGCTAGGAAACACAGCCATGAAATACAGCTGTAACTCTGTGAGTGGAACTCTCACATCACTAACCAATTTCTCAGAAGGCTTCTTTCCAGTTTTTCTCTGAGGATATTTTCTTTTTCACCATAGCACTCGATGGGCTACCAAATATCACTTTGCAATTTCCACAAGAAAAGGCTTAGCGAATGGCTTCTTGAGAGGAAATCTGTAACTCTGTGAGATGAATTAACAGAACACAGAACAGTTTCTCAGAAAGCTTCCTTCCAGTTTTCGTCTGAGGATATTTCCTTTTTCACCATAACCCTCCATGAGCTTCCAAATATCACTTTGCAAATTCCACAAGAACAGTCTTAGCGGAGGGCTTCTTGAGAGGAAAGCTGTAACTCTGTGAGATGATTTCACAGAACACAAAGAAGTTTCTCAGAAAGCTTCTCTCTCTTTGTTATCGGAGGATATTTCCTCAGGCTGTATAGTCTTCAAAGGGATCCAAAATATCAGTTCTCAGATTTCGCAGAAATAAGGCTATCCATAAGATCCACGAAATACAGCTGTAACTCAGTGAGAGAAAGTCACACATCACAAAGCAGTTGCTCAGAAACCTTGTTTCCAGTTTTCATCTGAGGATAATTTCTTTTTCACCATAGTCCTCTATGAGCTTCCAAATATCCCTTTGCAAATTCCACAAGAACAGTCTTACCGAATGGCTTCTGGAGGGGAAAGCTGTAACTCTGTGAGATGAATTCACAGAACACAAAGCAGTTTATCAGAAAGCTTCTTTCCATTTTTTATCTGAAGATATTTCCCTTTTCACCATAGCCCTCCTTGGGCTTCCAAATATCACTTTGCAATTTCCACAAGAACAGTCTTAGTGAAAGGCTTCTTGAGGGTAAAGCTGTAACTCTGTGAGATGTATTCACAGATCACAAAGAAGTTTCTCTGAAAGCTCCTTTCTCAATTTGATCGGAGGATAGTTCCTTTTGCCCTCTAGTCTTCAAAGGCATGCTATATATCAGTTCTCAGAATCCACAGAAATAAGGCTAGCAAACAGCTCTCGAAATAAAGCTGTAACTCAGTGAATGGAAGTCACACATCATAAAGCAGTTGCTCAGAAATCTTCTTTCCACTTTTCATCTGAGGATATTTTCTTTTTCACCATAGGCCTCTATGGGCTTCAAAATATCACCTTGCAAATTCCACAAGAACAGTCTTAGCGAACGGCTTCTGGAGCCGAAAGCTGTAAGTCTGTTAGATGAATTCACCGAACACAGAGCAGTTTCCCAGAAAGGTTCTTTCCAGTTTCTATCCTAGGATATTTCCCTTTTCACCATAGCCCTCCATGGCCTTCCAAATATCACTTTGGAAATGACACAACAACAGTCTGAGCGAAAGGCTTCTTGAGGGGAAAGCTGTAACTCTGTGGGAGGAATTAACAGATCACAAAGAAGTTTCCCAGAAAGCTTCTTTCTCATTTCGATCGGAGGATATTTCCCTTGGCCCTCTAGTCTTCAAATGGATCCGAAATATCAGTTCTCAGATTCCACAGAAATAAAGCTAGCAAACAGATCCATGAAATACAGCTGTAACTCAGTGAGTGGAAGTCACACATCACAAAGCAGTTGCTCAGAAAGCTTCTTTCCAGTTTTCATCTGAGGATATTTTCTTTTTCACCACAGGCCTCTGCGGGCTTCCAAATATCAATTTGCAAATTCCACAAGAACAGTCTTAGCAAACGGCTTCTTTTGAGTAAAGCTGTAACTCTCTGAGATGAATTCCCAGATCACAAAGAAGTTTCTTAGAAAGCTACTTTCTCATTTTGATCGCAGGATATTTCCTTTGGCCCTATAGTCTTCAAAGGGATCCGAAATATCATTTCTAACATTCCACAGAAATAAGGCTAGCAAACAGCTCCACGAAATACAGCTGTAACTCAGTGACTGGAAGTCACACATCACAAAGCAGTTGCTCAGAAAGTTTCTTTCCAGTTTTCATCTGAGGATATTTTCTTTTTCAACACTGGCCTCTATGGGCTTCCAAATATCCCTTTGCATATTCCACAAGAACAGTCTTAGCGAACAGCTTCTGGAGGGAAAAGCTGTACCTCTTTGAGATGAATTCACAGATCACAAAGAAGTTTCTCAGAAAGCTTGTTTCTCATTTTGATCGGAGGATATTTCCCTTGGCACTATAGTCTTCAAACGGTTCAGAAATATCAGTTCTCAATTTCCACAGAAATAAGGCTAGCACCACGAATTACAGCTGTAACTCAGTGACTGGAATTCACACATCACAAAGCAGTTGCTCAGAAAGATTCTTTCCAGTTTTCATCTGAGGATATTTTCTTTTTCAACACTGGCCTCTATGGGCTTCCAAATATCCCTTTGTAAATTCCACAAGAAGAGTCTTAGCGAACGGCTTCTGGAGGGGAAAGCTGTAACTCTGTGAGATGAATTCACAGAACACAGAGCAGTTTCTCAGAAATCTTCTTTCCAGTTTTTATCTGAGGATATTTCCCTTGTAACCAGAGCCCTCCATGGGCTTCCAAATATCACTATGCAAATTTGAAAAGAACAGTGTTAGCGAAAGGCTTCTTGAAGGGAAAGCTGTAACTCTGTGAGATGAATGCACACATCACAAAAAAGTTTCTCAGAAATCTTCTTTCTCATTTTGATCGGAGGATATTTCCCTTGGCCTTATAGTCTTCAAAAGGATCCGAGATATCAGTACTCAGATTCCACAGAAATAAGGCTAGCAAACAGCTCCACGAAATACAGCTGTAACTCAGTGACTGGAAGTCACACGTCACAAAGTAGTTGCTCAGAAAGCTTCTTTCCAGTTTTCATCTGAGGATATTTTCTTTATCACCACAGGCCTCTATCGGCTTCCAAATATCCCTTTGCAAATTCCACAAGAACAGTTATAGCGAACAGCTTCTGGAGGGGAAAGCTGTAACTCTGTAAGATGAATTCACAGAACACAGAGCAGTTTCTCAGAAAGCTTCTTTGCAGTTTTTATCTGTGGATATTTCCCTACTCACCATAGCCCTCCAAGGGCTTCCAAATATCACTTTGCCAATTCCTCCAGAACACTCTTAGCAAAAGGCTTCTTGAGTGGAAAGCTGTAACTCTGTGAGATGAATTCACAGATCACAAAGCAGTTTTTCAGAAAGCTTCTTTCTCATTTGATCGGAGGATATTTTCTTTGGCCCTATAGTCTTCAAAGGAATCCGAAATATCTGTTGTCAGATTCCACAGATATAAGGCTAGCAAACAGCTCCCCAAAATACAGTTGTAACTCAGTGACTGGAAGTCACACATCACAAAGCAGTTGCTCAGAAAGCTTCTTTCCAGTTTTCATCTGAGGATATTTTCTTTTTCACCATAGGCCTCAAAGGGCTTCCTAATATCGTTTTGCAAATTCCACAAGAACAGTCTTAGCGAACGGCTTCTGGAGGGGAAAACTGTAACTCTGTAAGATGAATTCATAGAACACAGAGAAGTTTCTCATAAAGCTTCTTTCCAGTTTTTATCTGAGGATATTTCAATTTTCACCATAGTCCTCCAAGGGCTTCCTAATATCACTTTACCAATTACACCAGAACCGTCTTAGCAAACGTCTTCTTGAGGGGAAAGCTGTAACTCTGTGAGATGAATTCACAGATCACAAAGAAGTTTCTCAGAAAGCTTCTTTCTCTTTTTGATCGGAGGATATCTCCTTTGGCCGTATAGTCTTCAAAGGGATGTGAAATATCAGTTCTCAGATTCCACAGAAATAAGGCTAGCAAACAGCTCCACGAAATACAGCTGTCACTCAGTGAATGGCAGTCACACATCCAAAGCAGTTGCTCAGAAATCTTCCTTCAAGTTCTCATCTGACGATATTTTCTTTTTCACCATAGGCCTCTAGGGCTTCCAAATATCCCTTTGCAAATTGCACAAGAACAGTCTTAGTGAACGGCTTCTGGAGGGGAAAGCTGAAACTCTGTGAGATGAAAGCACAGAACAGAGAGCAGTTTCTCAGAAAGCTTCTTTCCAGTTTTTGTCTGAGGATATTTCCCTTTTCACCATAACCCTCCATGGGCTTCCAAATATCACTTTGTCAATTCCACAAGAACCGTCTTAGAGAAAGCCTTCTTGAGGGGAAAGATGTACCTCTGTGAGATGAATTCACAGATCACAAAGAAGTTTCTAAGAAAGCTTTTATCATTTTGATCGGAGGATATTTCCTATAGACCTATGGTCTTCAAAGAGATCCGAAATATCAGTTCTCAGATTACACAGAAATAAGGCTAGCAAACAGCTCCACGAAACACAGCTGTAACTCAGTGAGTGGAAGTCACGAATCACAAAGCAGTTGCTCAGAAATCTTCTTTCCAGTTTTAATCTGAGGATATTCTCTTTTTCACCATAGGCCTCTCTGGGCTTCCAAATATCCCTTTGCAAATTCCAGAAGAACAGTCTTAGCGAACGGCTTCTGGAGGGGGAAGCTGTAACTCTGTGAGATGAATTCACAGGGAACAGAGCAGTTTCTCAAAAAGCTTCTTTCCATTTTTTATCAGAGGATATTTCCCTTTTCACCATAGCCCTCCATGGGCTTCCAAATATCACTTTGCGAATTCCCCAAGAACAGTCTTAGCAAAAGGCTTCTTGAGGGGAAAGCGGTAACTCTGTGAGATGAATTCACAGATCACAAAGAAGTTTCTCAGAAAGCTTCTTTCTCATTTTGATCAAAGTATATTTTCTTTGTCCCTATAGTCTTCAAAGGGATCGGAAATATCAGTTCTCAGATTCCACAGAAATAAGGCTAGCAAACAGCTCCACGAAATACAGCTGAAACTCAGTGAGAGGGAGTCACACATCACAAAGTAATTGCTCAGAAAGCTTCTTTCGAGTTTTAATCTGAGTATTTTCTCTTTTTCACCATAGGCCTCTCTGGGTTTACAAATATCCCCTTGCAAATTCCACAAGAACAGTCTCAGTGAACGGCTTCTGGAGGGGAAAGCTGTAACTCTGTGAGATGAATTCACAGATCACAAAGAAATTTCTCAGAAAACTTCTTTCTCGTTTTGATTGGAGGATAATTCCTTTGGCTCCATAGTCTTCAAAGGGATCCGAAATATCAGTCCTGAGATTCCAAAGAAATAAGGCTAGCAAACAGCTCCACGAAATACAGCTGTAACTCAATGAGTGGAAGTCACACATCACAAGGCTGTTGCTCAGAAAACTTCTTTCCAGTTTTCATCTGACGATATTTTCTTTTTCACCATAGGCCTCTATGGGCTTCCAAATATCCCTTTAAATTCCGCAAGAACAGTCATAGCGAACGGCCTCTGGAGGGGAAAGCTGTATCTCTGTGAGATGAATTCACAGAACACAGAGCAGTTTCTCAGAAAGATTCTTTCCAGTTTTTGTCTGAGGATATTTCCCTTTTCACCATAGCCCTCCATGGGCAACCAAATATCACTTTGTCACTCCAGAAGAACAGTCTTAGCGAAAGGCTTCTTGAGGGCATATCTGTAACTCTGTGAGATGAATTCACATCTCACAAAGAAGTTTCTCAGAAAGTTTTTTTCTCATTTTGATCGGAGGATATTTCCTTTGGCCATTTAGTCTTCAAAGGGATCCGAAATATCAGTTCTCAGATTCCAAGGAAATAAGGCTAGCAACAGATCCCCGAAATACAGCTGTAATTCAATGAGTGGAAGACACACATCACAAAGCAGTTGCTCAGAAATCTTCTTTCCAGGTTTCATCTGAGGATATTTTCTTTTTCACCACAGGCCCCTATGGGCTTCCGAATATCCCTTTGCAAATTCCACTAGAACAGTCCTAGCGAACGGCTTCTGGAGGCGAAAGCTGTAACTCTGTGTGATGAATTCACTGAACACAGAGCAGTTTCACAGAAAGCTTCTTTCCAGTTTCTATCTGAGGATATTTCACTCTTCACCATAGCCCTCCATCGGCTTCGAAATATCACTTTGCCAATTCCACAAGAACAGTCTTAGCGAAGGGATTCTGGAGGGGAAAGCTGTAAATCTGTGAGATGAATTCACAGAACAGAGAGCAGTGTCTCAGAAAGCTTCCTTCCAGTTTTTATCTGAGGATATTTCCCTTTTCACCGTAGCCCTTCATGGGCTTTCAAATATCACTTTGCCAATTCCTCCAGAACACTCTTAGTGAAAGTGTTCTTGACGGGAACGCTATAACTCTGTGAGATAAATTCAAAGATCTCAAAGAAGTTTCTCAGAAAGCTTCTTTCTCATTTTGATTATAGGATATTTCCTTTGGCCCCATCGTCTTGAAAGGGATCCGAAATATCAGTTCTGAGATTCCACAGAAATAAGGCTAGCTAACAGCTCCACGAAATACAGCTGTAACTCAATTAGTGGAAGTCACACATCACAAAGCAGTTGCTCAGAAAGCTTCTTTCCAGTTTTCATCTGACGATATTTTCTTTTTCACCGAAGGCCTCTAAGGGTTTTCAAATACCCTTTGCAAATTCCACAAGAACAGTCTTAGCGAATGGCCTCGGGAGGGGAAAGCTGTAAATCTGTGAGATAAATTCATGGAACACAGAGCAGTTTCTCAGAAAGCTTCCTTCCAGTTTTTATCTGAGGATTTTTTCCTTTTCACCATAGCCCTCCATGGGCTTCCAAATATCACTTTGTCAATTCCACAAGAACAGTCTTAGCGAACGGCTTCTTGAGGGGAAAGATGTACCTCTGTGAGATGAATTCACAGATCACGAAGAAGTTTCTTAGAAACCTTTTCTCATTTTGATCGGAGGATATTTCCTTTGACCCTATAGTCTACAAAGGGAAGTGAAATATCAGTTCTCAGATTCCAGAAAATAAGGCTAGCAAACTGCTCCCCAAAATACAGCTGTAACTCAATGAGTGGAGGTCACACATCACAAAGCAGTTCCTCAGAAAGCTTCTTTCCAGTTTTCAACTGAGGATATTTTCTTTTTCACCATGGGCCTCTATGGGGTTCCAAATATCCCTTTGCAAATTCCACTAGAACAGTCCTAGCGAACGGCTTCTGGAGGCGAAAGCTGTTACTCTGTGTGATGAATTCACTGAACACAGAGCAGTTTCACAGAAAGCTTCTTTCCAGTTTCTATCTGAGGATATTTCACTCTTCACCATAGCCCTCCATCGGCTTCAAAATATCACTTTGCCAATTCCACAAGAACAGTCTTAGTGAAGGGATTCTGGAGGTGAAAGCTGTAACTCTGTGAGATTAATTCACAGAACACAGAGCAGGTTCTCAGAAATCTTCTTTCCAGTTTTCATCTGACGATATTTTCTTTTTCACCATAGGCCTCTATGGCCTTCCAAATATCCCTTTGAAAATTCCACAAGAAGAGTCTTAGCGAAAGGCTTGTTGAGGGGAAAGCTGTAACTCTGTGAGATGAATTCACAGATCACAAAAAAGTTTCTCAGAATGCTACCTTCTCATTTTCATCTGAGGATATTTCCTTTGGCCCTATAGTCTTCAAAGGCATCCGAAATATCAGTTCTCAGATTCCACAGCAATAAGGCTGGCAAACAGCTCCCCGAAATGCAGCTGTAACTCAGTGAGTGGAAGTCACACGTCACAAAGCAGTTGCTCAGAAAGCTGCTTTCCAGTTTTCATCTGGGGATATTTTCTTTTACACCACGGGCCTCTATGGGCTTCCAAATATCACTTTGCAAATTCCATAAGAACAGTCTTAGCGAAAGGCTTCTTGAGGGGAAATCTGTAACTCTGTTAGATGATTTCACAGATCACAAGGAAGTTTCTCAGAAAGCTTCTTTCTCATTTGGATCGGAGGATATTTTTTTTGGCCCTACAGTCTTCAAAGGGAGGCGAAATATGGGTTCTCAGATTCCACAGAAATATGACTAGCAAACAGCTCCACGAAATACAGCTGTAACTCATTGAGTGGAAGTCACACATCACACAGCAGTTGCTCAGAAAGCTTCTTTCCAGTTTTCATCTGAGGATATTTTCTTTTTCACCATGGGCCTCTAAGGGGTTCCAAATATCCCTTTACAAATTTCACAAGATCAGTCTTAGCGAACGGCTTCTGGAGGGGAAATCTGTAACTCTGTGTGATGAATTCACAGAACACAGAGCAGTTTCTCAGAAAGCTTCTTTCCACTTTTTATCTGAGGATATTACCCTTTTCACCATAGCCCTCCATGGGCTTCCAAATATCACTTTGTCAATTCCACAAGAACAGTCTTAGTGAAAGGCTTCTGGAGGAGAAATCTGTACCTCTGTGAGATGAATTCACAGATCACAAAGAAGTTTCTCAGAAAGCTTCTTTCACATTTTGATCGGAGGCTATTTCCAATGGCCCTATAGTCTTCAAACGGATGCGAAATATCAGTTCTCAGATTCCACAGAAATATGGCTAACAAAAAGCTCCACGAAATACAGCTGTAACTCAGTGAGTGGAAGTCACACATCACAAAGCAATTGCTCAGAAAACTTCTTTCCAGTTTTCATCTGAGGATATTCTCTTTTTCACCATAGGCCTCTCGGCTTACAAATATCCCTTTGCAATTTCCACTACAACAGCCTTAGCGAACGGCTTCTGTAGGGGAAAGCTGTAACTCTGTGTGATGAATTCACAGAACACAGAGCAGTTTCTCAGAAAGCTTCTTTCCAGTTTTCGTCTGAGGATATTTACCTTTTCACCATAGCCCCCCATGGGCTTCCAAATATCACTTTGTCAATTCCACATGAACAGTCTTAGTGAAAGGCTTCTTGAGGGGAAAGCTGTACCTCTGTGAGATGAATTCACAGATCACAAGGAAGTTTCTCAGAAAGCTTCTTTCTCATTTTGATCGGGGGATATTTCTTTTGGCCCTAAAGTCTTCAAAGGGATCCGAAATATCACTTCTCACATTCCACAGAAATAAGGCTAGCAAACAGCTCCATGAAATACAGCTATAATTCAGTGACTGGAAGTCACACATCGCAAAGCAGTTACTCAGAAATCTTCTTTCCAGTTTGCATCCGAGGATATTTTCTTTTTCCCCATAGGCCTATATGGTCTCCAAATATCGTTTTGCAAACCCCACAAGAACAGTCTTAGCGAACGGCTTCTGGACGGGAAAGCTGTAACTCTGTGAGATGAATTCACAGAACACAGAGCAGTTTCTCAGAAAGCTTCTTTCCAGTTTTTATCTAAGGATATTTCCCTTTTCACCATAGCCCTCCATGGGCTTCTCAATATCACTTTGCCAA
>NW_020257796.1:0-14298 GCF_003255815.1 Theropithecus gelada
AGTCTTGGGAGAGTGTAAGTGTCCAGGAAATTATCCATTTCTTCTAGGTTTTCCAGTTTATTTGCGTAGAGGTGTTTATAGTATTCTCTGATGGTAGTTTGTATTTCTGTGGGGTCAGTGGTGATATCCCCTTTATCATTTTTTATTGCATCTATTTGATTCTTCTCTCTTTTCTTCTTTATTAGTCTTGCTAGCGGTCTGTCAATTTTGTTGATCTTTTCAAAAAACCAACTCCTGGATTCATTGATTTTTTGGAGGTTTTTTTGTGTCTCTATCTCCTTCAGTTCTGCTCTGATCTTAGTTATTTCTTGCCTTCTGCTAGCTTTTGAATGTGTTTGCTCTTGCTTCTCTAGTTCTTTTAATTGTGATGTTAGAGTGTCAATTTTAGATCTTTCCTGCTTTCTCTTGTGGGCATTTAGTGCTATAAATTTCCCTCTACACACTGCTTTAAATGTGTCCCACAGATTCTGGTATGTTGTATCTTTGTTCTCATTGGTTTCAAAGAACATCTTTATTTCTGCCTTCATTTCGTTCTGTACCTAGTAGTCATTCAGGAGCAGGTTGTTCAGTTTCCATGAAGTTGAGCGGTTTTGATTGAGTTTCTTAGTCCTGAGTTCTAGTTTAATTGCACTGTGGTCTGAGAGACAGTTTGTTATAATTTCTGTTCTTGTACATTTGGTGAGGAGTGCTTTACTTCCAATTATGTGGTCAATTTTGGAATAAGTGCGATGTGGTGCTGAGAAGAATGTATATTCTGTTTATTTGGGGTGGAGAGTTCTGTAGATGTCTATTAGGTCTTTTTGCTGCAGAGATGAGTTCAATTCCTGGATATCCTTGTTAACTTTCTGTCTCGTTGATCTGTCTAATGTTGACAGTGGAGTGTTGAAGTCTCCCATTATTATTGTATGGGAGTCTAAGTCTCTTTGTAAGTCTCTAAGGACTTGCTTTATGAATCTGGGTGCTCCTGTATTGGGTGCATATATATTTAGGATAGTTAGCTCTTCCTGTTGAATTGATCCCTTTACCATTATGTAATGGCCTTCTTTGTCTCTTTTGATCTTTGATGGTTTAAAGTCTGTTTTATCAGAGACTAGGATTGCAACCCCCGCTTTTTTTTGTTCTCCATTTGCTTGGTAAATCTTCCTCCATCCCTTTATTTTGAGCCTATGTATGTCTCTGCGTGTGAGATGGGTCTCCTGAATACAGCAGACTGATGGGTCTTGACTCTTTATCCAGTTTGCCAGTCTGTGTCTTTTCATTGGAGCATTTAGTCCATTTACATTTAAGGTTAAGATTGTTATGTGTGAACTTGATCCTGCCATTATGATATTAACTGGTTATTTTGCTCGTTAGTTGATGCAGTTTCTTCCTAGCCTCGATGGTCTTTACATTTTGGCATGTTTTTGCAATGGCTGGTACCGGTTGTTCCTTTCCATGTTGAGTGCTTCCTTCAGGGTCTCTTGTAAGGCAGGCCTAGTGGTGACAAAATCTCTAAGCATTTGCTTATCTGTAAAGGATTTTATTTCTCCTTCACTTATGAAACTTAGTTTGGCTGGATATGAAATTCTGGGTTTAAAATTCTTTTCTTTAAGAATGTTGAATATTGGCCCCCACTCTCTTCTGGCTTGTAGAGTTTCTGCCGAGAGATCTGCTGTGAGTCTGATGGGCTTCCCTTTGTGGGTAACCCGACCTTTCTCTCTGGCTGCCCTTAAGATTTTTTCCTTCATTTCAACTTTGGTGAATCTGGCAATTATGTGTCTTGGAGTTGCTCTTCTCGAGGAGTATCTTTGTGGCGTTCTCTGTATTTCCTGGATTTGAATGTTGGCCTGCCCTACTAGGTTGGGGAAGTTCTCCTGGATGATATCCTGAAGAGTGTTTTCCAACTTGGTTCCATTTTCCCCCTCACTTTCAGGCACCCCAATCAGACGTAGATTTGGTCTTTTTACATAATCCCATACTTCTTGCAGGCTTTGTTCATTTCTTTTTCTTCTTTTTTCTTTTGGTTTCTCTTCTCGCTTCATTTCATTCATTTGATCCTCAATCGCTGATACTCTTTCTTCCAGTTGATCGAGTCGGTTACTGAAGCTTGTGCATTTGTGACGTATTTCTCGTGTCATGGTTTTCATCTCTTTCATTTCGTTTATGACCTTCTCTGCATTAATTACTCTAGCCATCAATTCTTCCACTTTTTTTTCAAGATTTTTAGTTTCTTTGCGCTGGGTACATAATTCCTCCTTTAGCTCTGAAAAGTTTGATGGACTGAAGCGTTCTTCTCTCATATCATCAAAGTCATTCTCCGTCAAGCTTTGATTCGTTGCTGGCGATGAGCTGTACTCCTTTGCCGGGGGAGATACACCCTTATTTTTTGAATTTCCAGCTTTTCTGCCCTGCTTTTTCCCCGTCTTTGTGGTTTTATCTGCCTCTGGTCTTTGATGATGGTGACGTACTGATGGGGTTTTGGTGTAGGTGTCCTTTCTGTTTGATAGTTTTCCTTCTAACAGTCAGGATCCTCAGCTGTAGGTCTGTTGGAAATTGCTTGAGGTCCACTCCAGACCCTGTTTGCCTGGTTGTCAGCAGCAGAGGCTGCAGAAGATAGAATATTGCTGAACAGCAAGTGTACCTGTCTGATTCTTGCTTTGGAGGCTTCCTCTCAGGGGTGTACTCCACCCTGTGAGGTGTGGGGTGTCAGCCTGCCCCTAGTGGGGGATGTCTCCCAGTTAGGCTACTCAGGGGTCAGGGACCCACGTGAGCAGGCAGTCTGTCCCTTCTCAGATCTCAACCTCCATGTTGGGAGATCCACTGCTCTCTTCAAAGCTGTCAGACAGAGTCCTTTGCGTCTGCATAGGTTTCTGCTGCTTTTGTGGTTATCTGTGCCCTGTCCTCAGAGGTGGAGTCTACAGAGACAGGCAGGTTTCCTTGAGCTGCTGTGAGCTCCACCCAGTTCGAGCTTCCCAGCGGCTTTGTTTACCTACTTAAGCCTCAGCAATGGCGGGCGCCCCTCCCCCAGCCTCGCTGCTGCCTTGCCCCGATATCGCAGACTGCTGTGCTAACAATGAGGGAGGCTCTGTGGGTGTGGGACCCTCCCGGCCAGGTGTGGGATATTATCTCCAGGTGTGCCTGTTTGCTTAAAGTGCAGTATTGGGGTGGGAGTTACTCCATTTTCCAGGTGTTGTGTGTCTCAGTTCCCCTGGCTAGGAAAAGGGATTCCCTTTCCCCTTGCGCTTCCCAGGTGAGGCGATGCCTTGCCCTGCTTCAACTCTCGCTGGTCGGGCTGCAGCAGCTGACCAGCACCAATTGTCTGGCACTCCCTAGTGAGATGAACCCAGTACCTCAGTTGAAAATGTAGAAATCACCGGTCTTCTGTGTTGCTCGCGCTGGGAGTTGGAGACTGGAGCTGTTCCTATTCAGCCATCTTGCTCCGCCCCCTCCACTTAAACAATTTCTTATATCACTAGGCATATGTATCGTATACAAGACATTACAAATGAATACATTATTTTAACTTAACATTTTGTAATTATTAAATTAGTTTACTATTTATTGCATGTATGACATATGGGATAAAAGAATCATGTTCTTGTTTGCTTCACAGTCAATATCAGCTGCTGCGCCCATGATTACAAATACTTCTAATGGTAGAGTATGTTTTTTCTCATGAAAGTCACCCTGTCTTGTTATTCTTCTGGTTATGGTACCTTATATGGCAAAAGGTACTTTGCAAATATAATTGAAGTTACTAATTGTAACCTTAATTTCATTTTATCACACCTTAAATCTCATCTCACTTTCAAATAATGTGTTATATAAATAATGAAACAATATCTCCACTCCTACTTCCCCCATGACCCAGGAGGTGACTGTCTTGGGAGGAAGATTAATTGAAGGTGTAATTACCTGCTTACCTATTAAAATTGGCCCACTTTGGCTAAAAGATGTTTCTATCATAATTGTTAGCCCAGAAACTCTCTTTTCCTATTATTGGAATGGATGTCCTACATTAACAGGAAATCTCATATGCTACTGGTAGGTGCCACCTGGTGGGAACCAGTTAAACTTCTGATAAACATGTGAATGGTAAATAGAATATAGTGCCAGCTAATACAAAGAGTCCAAGAATTACAAACAAAAAGACAGTTACAGTATAGTATAACTGATGAATACAAATGCAAAATTTCTCAATGAAATACTAGCAAATAAAATTCAACAGCACATGAAAAGCATCATACACTATGATCAAATGGGATTTATTTTTTAGGTGAAGGATGGCTCAACATAAACAAATCATCATTTGGCTGATACACAATGAACAATCAGGTCCCTTACTGCCAGTCACATATGACCTCTGAGTTTAATGCCTACTCTGTTTTTGTGCTTTTTCCTTGCCTGAGAAATAAGTTCCTACCCATACCAGTCTCAACTATACATTTTCTGGCATGTTACCCTAGCCCTATATTACTTACTGCCTGCCTATGCTCTTGTTAATACATGTTGGTACCAAATTTTACAGATAACCACCAAAGGGCCATAATATTGCTGAGCTAACTAAACAGATAAAACTAGAAAAAAAAATTTTTTTTCTATACCATTCTCCTGGCTTTCCCACCACTAAATGAGCAGGTTCACTGCAAATAATGTTTAAAATTCTAGTTGGTTCCCTGACAGGATTCTGAGTCCTAAAGATACTTTATCACTGGCTCCAAACTCAAACATTACAAAGTAACATAATTTAGATTGTAAAACAAGCTGGGGTCAATGATAGATTGCTATAAATGAGCCAAAGATAGTATATTTGGTCTTTAATTTGTTAATTTTCTCACTGCATACTGAGACTCATTAGCTTAAAAGCCTGCCAGCATCAAATTCAACTTTTTTTTAAACACATCCAATTTTTTTAAAAAAGACAAAACAAGCAAAATTTTTGTCACTTAGAGCCAGCCTACTTTGTATACCCAACACAACCTTGGCCCACAGCTATTGCCGATAAATGAGGGCCTTGCAGTTATAAGGCTCCAAATCCCTGGGGCCTTTCTGAGTTCTCTGACCCAAGTCTCTCCACCATACTACTGAGGGACATCACCTAGACATATAAGCCTTTTATCTGATCCCTCTGTCTCCCAGGAGTTCCCTTGATTCCCATGCCATAAGCCCCAAGAAGGTCTCACTCTGTGAGGGACATCACCCTCCGTGCAACCCTGTCCAAGTGCTACCAATAAAGCTTGTTTTTGTTACTGCTTCTCCCAGTCCTACTTTTTTGCTAGTCAGTCCCAAATCTCTCAAGCTTCCTATAGAAGGAGACTATTCTAGATTATCTAAGTGGGTCCAAGGTAATCATACAAGCTCTTAATATCAGAACTTTTTCCCAGCTGATGGCAAAAGAAGAAGTTAGAGATGCTGCAGACAGCAAATTAAGAGAGATTTAAAACATGAGGATTTAACCCATCCTTTTTTGTTTTGAAGATAGATGATACCACAAGCCAAGAAACGAAAATAGCCTTCAGAAGTTGAGAATGACCTCTGGCTGACAAACAGCAAGGAAATAACAACCTCAGTTTTATAGCTATAGAAAACTGCCAAACTGAATGATCCTCCAGGACTTCCAGATAAGTTTACACATAGAAACTTTATTTTGTCCTTATGAGATGCTAAGTAGAGTACTTCTCTGAGAATTCTGGACTTCTGACTTATAGACCTGTGAAATAATTAGTGGACCTTGTTTTAATCTGGAAAATTAGTGGTAAATAGTTACACAAGAAATAGAAAAATACTAAAACCTTCCTACCTAAACCTTCAGCTGTTTTCTAACTCTCTACTTTCATTCTGCTAATTCCATTGTTTGTTAAAATCAACATCTTGGCATATTCCTTACTTGCACCTAACAGTTTCATGGCTGAAGAAAATCACATGTCTATTGTGATTGATCTGACTTCACACCCATGATTATAAACCTTCAGCATTGGCAAGAGGTATTAGTCAACTTTCACACTGCTATGAAGAGATACCCAAGACTGGGTAATTTATAAAGAAAAAGAGCTTTAATGGACTTACATTTCCATGTGGCTGGGGAGGCCTCACAATCATGGCAGAAGGTGAAAGAGTACCAAAGGCACGTCTTACATAGCAGGAGGCAAGAGAGTGTGTGCAGGGGAACTGCCTTTTATAAAACCATCAGATCTTGTGAGACTTTTCACTATCATGAGAACAGCATGGGAAAAACCCATTCGCACGATTTAGTTACCTCCCACCAGGTCCTATAATACCTCCTATAATCATGACATGTGGGGATTATAGGAGCTACAATTCATGATGAGATTTGGGTGGGCACACAGTCAAACATATCACAAGATAATCTGGTAAATCTTTTTCTCCTTACCACATCTCATAGAAAACTTACCTTCTCTTTCTCTGAGATCTCTATTTTACAATTTTCCTTTCTTCTTAAATAATTTACATTGTACCCTCTTTCTTATTTGTTGAAGTTATTGATTCTGATATCACTGAAAAAAACGTAAAAACATGACATTTTAGAAAACATTCCATATCCAAGTCTACCATTCTTTCTATAGGTCTTGCCATATGTTGTGATTTTTCTCACTCATACTCTGACTAGGATCTAATCAATTCACTAATATGATTACTGTAATCACTTCATTTGTACAGTTATCATGTCCCTATTGTCTACTTGGTGACATCAGTCCTGCAACTATCCCCTAATTCTCCAGCTTCATTGAGTACATCCTGTCCTATGAATCTTTCCCAGTAACATTCAAACATGCTGATATAGTTTGAATGTATGTCCCCACCAAATCTTACGTTGAATTGTAATCCCAAATGTTGGAGGTGCGGCCTGATGGAGGGTGTTTGTGTCATGGGGATAGATTCCTTATGGCTTGGTGCTGTCCTCATGATGCTGAATGTATTTTCATGAGATCTGGTTGCTGCGAAGTGTGGCATCTCCCCCTTCCACTCTCTCTCTCTGTTCCTACTTTTCCATGTGTCATACCTGCACCCCGTTTTACTTCTTCCATGGTTGTAAGCTTCCTGAGGCCTGTCCAGAAGCCAACCTGATGTTGGCACCCTGCTTCCTGGAAAGCCTGCAGAACTGTGAGTCAATTAAAGCTCTTGTCTTCATAAATTAAACAGTCTCAGGTAATTCTTTACAGCAATGCAAGAATGGCCTAACACACATGCTATAATATTTTGTATAATATACAAAACCTTATTGGACATTGTATCTTGATCCTACAATACCAAAACCATCTGAGTGACCTTTAAATAAATCTTTTCCATAAAGTCAATTATACTCACTCACTTTACTTCCTTGCCTTCCACTACCTCTCACTCTGTTCTAGAAACACTTTCATTTCTACCACTCTAATTAAAATTGTCTTAAGTAAACCAAAGAATCTGTTTTGTAAAATCCATACATCACTGCTAAGTTCTCATTTTAATCTCAGCATCATTTAACACAATTGCTCACTTTATTCATCTTAAAAGGTGTCCTTTACTTGACTTCCAGAATCCTGTATTTTCCTTATTTATTGCAATTTCATTAGTCACTTATTCTAAGTATCCTTTATTGGATTTTTCTTTTGTTTTTTATGTCAAAATGTTCAAGTGCACTAAAACTTGTTCTGAGGATGTTCAACATTTATTATAATCATTATCACATGAAAAGTGGTATATAGTGATTTAATGCATGTGATCTGCAGGCTTGATGATTCAAGCTTGGTTACTTAATAGCAGGTAACCCTGGAAGAGATATTTAATCTTCTGAACATATTTTTAAATTTTTTTAAAGTGAAGACAGTAAGAATGTCTACTTCTTAGGGTTGCTGTTTAAAATAAGTGAATAAAAAATTTAAAATGTACTTGAGACCTAGTAAGAGCTCAATGGATGTTATTATTGTTATTAAGATACTTTCTGAGGCGGAGTGTAGTGGTTCACATATGTAATCCCAGATCTTTGGGAGGCCAGGGTTGGAGGATTGCTTGAGGCTGGACGATCAAGACCACCCTGGGCAAGTTTCACCCTGGGTGAAACTCTGTCTCTACAATAAATTTAAAAAGAGAAAAAATTATCCAGGCATGATTGCACATGCCTGTAAGCCCCAGCTACTCTGGAAATAGAGGTGGGAGGATAACTTGAGCCCAGAAGTTCGAGGCTGCCATGAGCTATGATTGTACCTCTGCATTCTAGCCTGTGAAATACAGCAATACCCTATCTCTATCAAGGAAAAAAAAAATATGTTTTCTGGTCTTGTAACGCTATTCACCATTAATCTGCTCACAAAGTCAAAATTTTTATCTCCAGTATAAACCTCATTCCTTGGCTTCCAGTCTCACATCACTTACTTAGGAGACATCTCAAATTTTGCATTTCTATAAAATAATTTTTTTTTTTTTTTACTTAAAAAAATGTCAACTCGTCTCAATATTTCTTATCATTAAATAGCACCCACATTCATACAGTTGTTCCGGCAAAAATATGTTTATCACTATGAAGAACCAAGAGTATCTACTTTAGGGCAGGAAGGTGAGTAGAATCTACTACCTTAAAGCATTTCTACTAAGTTCAAATTCTTTAAGAATCTCTCTCTCTCTTTTTTTTTTTTTTCTGTGTAAGACTGTGTATCCCTTCACAATAGACCATCTCATCCTCCTTCACATATTCATTAACATTATACACTATAAAGACAGTGGGGGAGGGATGAAAGACAACCCTGCTAACTCTTCTCTTCAGAAATGGAGTGTGATAAGAAATAGAAGGGAGATTTTAAAAATGTATAACCTATTATCTCATCATCCCTGAACAGTCAAAGCCATTAAAATGGAAATCGGAAAAATATATGTTGTTGATCATGTTACTCTTTGGAAGCTGAAGCTCTTAATAGGTCTCAAGGTCTATGCCAAAGTTTTCCACAAAGCTCTTGGCTGACATTCACATGCTTCAAAGCAAAACCTTTCCCTGATGAAGAAAAAACATTGACTTGGCACTCAGTCCACACCCCCATCTGCTCCTGCCTTTTCCAGCTGCTTCCCTTATGGTCCATGGATTGGGAAGAGGCATAAGGGCCCAATTTAACTGAAATGGGAGTGGTAGCTCCTTCCTGGGCATACTGTTTCTATTACATCATGAATTTAAATTCCTGACTGGAAACCTGTGGAATTTTTATTAGTTCTGTTCTGATTATTGACGGTCTAAGGTATGGCCCTTAGATCAGATTTGCATAGAAAAAAATCAGTGAGTTTATGAAAAATGTGTGTTGCCTTAGAGGTGACTGCATTACGTTTTCTTTCTTTCCAATATAGACTAAAGCAAAATTCAATAAGCATTATTGGGTATCTATTATGAGGAAGGCAGGCAGCCGTTTATTAATCTAGACTATTTATTTGCTAATTCACATATTATAGAGAGGTATCCAATGAATAATCACATACTAGTCAGAGTGTTTAGGGAGTTGCTATTCACAAATCTGTGTGCTTACTCAGATCACTTTTCTAACAGTGTCAGGAGAATTGAAGATTTAATGGTGGCAGTAGGGTGAAAAATTAACAAGGGAGTGTGAAACACTTGAGCAGAGATGTGATTTGTTTGTAACTTTGAATTACATTGAACTTCCAGAGTTTTCATTGTCAAAGTAGGCATGAGGAATGGAGACATGGAAAGAGATCAGAGGGCAAAGTTAAACAATTGTGGAGAAGAGATCTTTAATTATTCTAAGATTTTACTTAGTTTAACTAGGGCTTGTCTCATCTAACACAACTGTCATGTAGCTCTTCACTAGCCTTAGCCTTTCATTTTTTCCTCTGAACTATTGAATTATTCAGGGGAAATGAGAAAAGAGTTAAAAAGCAAGCAATTTGACCCTATAAGATGAGATGATGAATAACAAAATCAAGAATATAGGTCTAAAGTAATTACCTAGAAAAGCGTATTAAAATATATCTGGGTTATGTGATATGTCAAGCATAGTTATCCCAAGCCTGTAAGTAGTGGAGGTGGTAACATGCAAGACTTCATAGAAACTTCACAGTGTCTTAGTGTGTCTCTGGTTTCATAAATGGCTTCAATCACACAATTGGGACAGTGTTTCTTGTTAGCATTTCCTAATATAACTTGTCTTCTAAGAAAAGTATCATATCAATTCAGGAACATCTGAACACAGATTAAAACCAGATGGGCAGATAAGCCCTGAGATGTGGGGAAAGGGGGATGCCAAATATGAAATATAGATATCTCACTCTAAATGAAGTGGAAATGATGAAAAACTCATTTTGCAAGTTACTTAACCCTTGTGACTGAAAATGGAACCAGACCCCATATTAAGATATTTGAGATATCTCTGCACTATTACATCAAATGCCTCCCGTCATATAACATCAAACATATACATCCGTATTTATAATAAATCCACTTTATCTCTAAATACGTGCATACTGATGCAGTTGATTAGTCTACATAAAATTGCATTTTATAAACACGGATGTGCTTTGATTAGTCAATCTTTCTATGTCTAGAACTTCATTTTCAGAAGTCCCAGAAAGCTGTTAGGGCTTAAGCTCTGCCTACAGTGCTTAACTGCTAAACCAACTATCTATGAATGGGACATTGGATAAATTCAGAACTACTTGGGAGAGACTTTTGAAAAAATTGTATGCCATAACAATATATATTTGTCAAATAATTTTATTCAACTCTTACTTTTTATGAAATATTTCCTCTTGTAAAAATACTCATGTAATTATCCCAATTCCTGGATTTCCTTCCCTTCTTTAGTCACCCAGTGTATAAAGTGGTTGATACTACAGCTGATGTAAGAAAAAGGCAGGGACAATTACTTATTTTTATTTTATTTTTATTTTTTTGAGACAGAGTCTTGCTCTGTCACCCAGGCTGGAGTGCAGTGGCACGATCTCGGCTCACTGCAAACTCTGCCTGCCAGGTTCACACTATTCTCCTGCCTCGGCCCCCCAAGTAGCTGGGAGTACAGGCGCCCACCACCGCGCCCGGCTAATTTTTTCTATTTTTAGTGGAGACGGGGTTTCACTGTGTTAGCCAGGATGATCTCAATCTCCTGACCTGGTGATCTGAAGGCAGGGACAATTACTAAGAGATGAGTGTATGAGTCAATGACGGAGTAGCTCAATTATCTTGCAAATTATGTAGTAATTATATCTCAAAATGCTTTTGTGCAAACTGTAATTTCTCTTCAAATATCTTTTCTTATATTCTTTTTATTATTATTATTATTATACTTTAAGTTCTAGGGTACATGTGCATAACGTGCAGGTTGTTACATATGTATACTTGTGCCATGTTGCTGTGCTGCACCCGTCAACTCGTCAGCATCCATCAACTCGTCATTTACATCAGGTATAACTCCCAATGTAATCCCTCCCCCCTCCCCCCTCCCCCCTCCCTATGATAGGCCCCGGTGTGTGATGTTCCCCTTCCCAAGTCCAAGTGATCTCACTGTTCAGTTCCCACCTATGAGTGAGAACATACGGTGTTTGGTTTTCTGTTCTTGTGATAGTTTGCTAAGAATGATGGTTTCCAGCTGCATCCATGTCCCTACAAAGGACACAAACTCATCCTTTTTTATGGCTGCATAGTATTCCATGGTGTATATGTGCCACATTTTCTTAATCCAGTCTGTCACTGATGGACATTTGGGTTGATTCCAAGTCTTTGCTATTGTGAATAGTGCCGCAATAAATATACGTGTGCATGTGTCTTTATAGCAGCATGATTTATAATCGTTTGGGTATATACCCAGTAATGGGATGGCTGGGTCATATGGTACATCTAGTTCTAGATCCTTGAGGAATCGCCATACTGTTTTCCATAACGGTTGAACTAGCTTACAATCCCACCAACAGTGTAAAAGTGTTCCTATTTCTCCACATCCTCTCCAGCACCTGTTGTTTCCTGACTTTTTAATGATTGCCATTCTAACTGGTGTGAGATGGTATCTCATTGTGGTTTTGATTTGCATTTCTCTGATGGCCAGTGCTGATGAGCATTTTTTCATGTGTCTGTTGGCTGTATGAATGTCTTCTTTTGAGAAATGTCTGTTCATATCCTTTGCCCACTTTTTGATGGGGTTGTTTGTTTTTTTCTTGTAAATTTGTTTGAGTTCTTTGTAGGTTCTGGATATTAGCCCATTGTCAGATGAGTAGATTGCAAAAATGTTCTCCCATTCTGTAGGTTGCCTGTTCACTCTGATGGTAGTTTCTTTTGCTGTGCAGAAGCTCTTTAGTTTAATGAGATCCCATTTGTCAATTTTGGCTTTTGCTGCTGTTGCTTTTGGTGTTTTACACATGAAGTCTGCCCATGCCTATGTCCTGAATGGTACTACCTAGGTTTTCTTCTAGGGTTTTTATGGTATTAGGTCTAACATTTAAGTTATCAGGCAAGAGAAAGAAATCAAGGGTATTCAGTTAGGAAAAGAAGAAGTCAAATTGTCCCTGTTTGCAGATGACAGGATTGTATATTTAGAAAATCCCATTGTCTCAGCCCAAAATCTCTTTAAGCTGATAAGCAACTTCAGCAAAGTCTCAGGATACAAAATTAATGTGCAAAAATCACAAGCATTCGTATACACCAGTAACAGACAAAGAGAGAGCCAAATCGTGAATGAACTTCCATTCACAGTTGCTTCAAAGAGAATAAAATACCTACGAATCCAACTTACAAGGGATGTAAAGGACCTCTTCAAGGAGAACTGCAAACCACTGCTCAGTGAAATAAAAGAGGACACAAACAAATGGAAGAACATACCATGCTCATGGATAGGAAGAATCAATATCGTGAAAATGGCCATACTGCCCAAGGTTATTTATAGATTCAATGCCATCCCCATCAAGCTACCAATGAGTTTCTTCACAGAATTGGAAAAAACTGCTTTAAAAAACTGCTTTAAAGTTCCTATGGAACCAAAAAAAGAGCCCGCATATCCAAGACAATACTAAGTCAAAAGAACAAAGCTGGAGGCATCACGCTACCTGACTTCAAACTCTACTACAAGGCTACAGTAACCAAAACAGCATGGTACTGGTACCAAAACAGAGATATAGACCAATGGAAGAGAACAGAGTCCTCAGAAATAATACCACACATCTACAGCCATCTGATCTTTGACAAACCTGAGAGAAACAAGAAATGGGGAAAGGATTCCCTATTTAATAAATGGTGCTGGGAAAATTGGCTAGCCATAAGTACAAACCTGAAACTGGATCCTTTCCTTACTCCTTATAAGAAAATTAATTCAAGATGGATTAGACATCCCTTGTAAGTTGGATTCCTAGGTATTTTATTCTCTTTGAAGCAATTGTGAATGGAAGTTCATTCATGATTTGGCTCTCTCTTTGTCTGTTACTGGTGTATAAGAATGCTTGTGATTTTTGCACATTAATTTTGTATCCTGAGACTTTGCTGAAGTTGCTTATCAGCTTAAGGAGATTTTGGGCTGAGACAATGGGATTTTCTAAATATACAATCATGTCATCTGCAAACAGGGACAATTTGACTTCTTCTTTTCCTAACTGAATACCCTTGATTTCTTTCTCTTGCCTGATTGCCCTAGCCAGAACTTCCAACACTATGTTGAATAGGAATGGTGAGAGAGGGCATCCCTGTCTTGTGCCAGTTTTCAAAGGGAATTTTTGCAGTTTTTGCTCATTCAGTATGATATTGGCTGTGGGTTTGTCTTAAATAGCTCTTATTATTTTGAGATAAGTTCCATCAATACCGAATTTATTGAGAGCTTTTAGCATGAAGGGCTCTTGAATTTTGTCAAAGGCCTTTTCGGCATCTATTGAGATAATCATGTGGTTTTTATCTTTGGTTCTGTTTATATGCTGGATGACGTTTATTGATTTGTATATATTGAACCAGACTTGCATCCCAGGGATGAAGCCCACTTGATCATGGTGGATAAGATTTTTGATGTGCTGCTGGATCCAGTTTGCCAGTATGTTATTGAGGATTTTTGTATCGATGTTCATCAGGGATATTAGTCTAACATTCTCTTTTTTGTGTGTGTCTCTGCCAGGCTTTGGTATCAGGATGATGTTGGCCTCATAAAATGAGTTAGGGAGGATTCCCTCTTTTTCTATTGATTGGAATAGTTTCAGAAGGAATGGTACCAGCTCCTCCTTGTACCTCTGGTAGAATTCAGCTGTGAATCCATCTGGTCCTGGACATTTTTTGGTTGGTAGGCTATTAATTATTGCCTCAATTTCAGAGCCTGCTATTGGTCTATTCAGGGATTCAACTTCTTCCTGGTTTAGTCTTGG
>NW_020257797.1:0-30092 GCF_003255815.1 Theropithecus gelada
GGAATAGGGACACAGAATGGCTGAGTGGGGTCTATGGGAATAGGGACGGGAATGACAACTGGTGATTTTCATGGAAGGTGCAGGAGCCAGGGACATCCCCTGCTCTTTCCAGTGGACTTCTAGTAAGGTTAATGGGAATGGTGAGCAAACCAAACAGTGGCCAAAGCCATCTGATGGGGCAAGGCAGAACCCACAGTCGTTAAATTTATTTTATTTGAGACAGGTTCTCAGTCTTGCCCAGGCTGGAGTGCAGTGGTGCCATTGCAGCTCACTGCAGGCTTGAACTCCTTGCCTCGAGCGATCCGCCCCTGCAACTTCCCAAGTAGCTGGGATTACAGGCAGGAGCCACTATGCCCAGCTTTGCAGTCAGTTAAATTTAAGGTGCTTGCAAAAGTTTGGGAGAGCTGCACCAGATCTTTTTTATGTTCATAAGAAAGTCTTCAGGAGCAATTATGAAGGACAAAGATCATAAATGCCTCTTCCTCTTTATCTCCTGGAATCCAAAGTACTTTCTACCTAGGTGCCAGAATTGCTGCTCCCGCTCCCAAATCAGTGTCTCATTCCAGTACCTATAGTCACCTCTTTAAGGAAAAAGAGGTGAGTGGACTGACCAGTACCAGCCATCTCTTTTTCCAGTTACCTGCTTCGTACACCTAGACTTTTTGATTGGAAGAGTCAGGTCCAAGAGGAACAAGGGCATTTTTATAAAATGCACAGAGACCCATTATGTTCCCCGCTTTGTCCCATATGTACCACTCGAAGGGGTCTTGGTGAGCAGCGTACTTGCCCAAGTGGTCATTATTCTTATGCTCTAAGACCATGTCAGTCCAACAAGAGAATCCAGGTGTCTGAAACACAATCAGGTTTGAGCCCCTAGGCCCCCTTATAGTTAAGACTGCCATCTAGAAGGTGTGCCCACCAGGCTGGCCTGGGGTTGCTGCTAGGGGAAGGCAAGGAAGCAATGTGCCCAGGAAGAGTCTGATCAGAATCCCAAATTTTGAAAATAGGTCTTTGTAACCTTCCTACACCTCTTCATTCAGATACACCTTTCTAGGAAGTAGCCTTTTTAAAGAGCTGCATTTGGTAACCAAAATGTTTTAATAGGGCCAGGCGCATTGGCTCATACCTGAAATCCCAGTTCTTTGGGAGGCTGAGATGGGAGGATTGCTTGAGGCCAGAAGTTTGAGACCAGCTTGGTCAACATAGCAAGACCCCATCTCTACTTAAAAAAAAGAAAAAGAAAAAGAAAAAGCGGAGTGCTGTAGCTCACGTCTTTAATCCCAGCAGTTTGGGAGGCCAAGGTGGATGGATCTCTTGAGGTCCAGAGTTCAAGACTAGCGTGGCCGACATGGGGAAACCCTGTCTCTACTTAAAATACAAAAATTAGCTGGACGTGGTGGCGTGTGCCTGTAATCCAAGCTACTTGGGAGGCTGAGGCAGGAGAACGGCTTGAACTCAAGAGGCAGAGCCAAGATCGCACCACTGCACTCCAGTCTGGGCGACAGAGCAAGATTCCGTCTCGAAAAACAAAAACAAAACAAAATGCTTTATGAAAGTGTGTGGACCAGGAGGGAGGGAGAAAAGTAGAGTAGAGACCTTGAGTTGAATTTTTTTTTTTTTTTTGAGACGGAGTCTTGCTCTGTCGCCCAGGCTGGAGTGCAGTGGCCGGATCTCAGCTCACTGCAAGCTCCGCCTCCCGGGTTCACGCCATTCTCCTGCCTCAGCCTCCCGAGTAGCTGGGACTACAGGCATCCGCCACATCGCCCGGCTAGTTTTTTTTTTTGTTATTTCTTAGTAGAGACGGGGTTTCACCATGTTAGCCAGGATGGTCTCGATCTCCTGACCTCGTGATCCACCCGTCTTGGCCTCCCAAAGTGCTGGGATTACAGGCTTGAGCCACCGCGCCCGGCCTTTTTTTTTTTTTTTTTTGAGACGGACTCTTGCACTGTCGCTCAGGCTGGAGTGCAATGGCGCGATCTTGGCTCATTGCAACCTCCACCTCCCATATTCAAGCAATTCTCCTGCCTCAGCCTCCAGAGTAGCTGGGATTACAGGTACCTGCCACCATGCCTGGCTAATGTTTGTATTTTTAGTAGAGATGGGGTTTCACTGTGTTGGTCAGGCTGGTCTCGAACTCCTAACCTCAGGTGATCTGCCTGCCTTGGCCTCCCTAGGTGCTGGGATTACAGGCATGAGCCACTGTGCCCAGCCCAATTTTTGAGGAAGCCATTCTAATACTCAGCAATGCCAGATGCTCATGATGGCAGGAGTGTGGAAGATCTCTTGAATACCACGACTATTGTTGAGTGGCTTTTGTGATAAAAGGCGCACGATTGTCACACTGCAGATGGTCTAGAGAGCCAAAACATGACACAGATTAGTTTCAAGGGTTGCAGCGGTGTGCTCAGAGTTGGCTGATAGGACTGGAACAATCCAATAACCTGAAACAGTGGTAAGGCACCATCAATAGCCCCAAGAGGTCAAAGGTCTAATGAAGTTGATCTGCTATGAGTAGGCTGGGGCCATGTCCTATGTAAGATGACCTCCTCCTTTGCAAAAGAAATGGGCCAACCTTTGGCAGGAATCACAGCCTGGTATGTGGTGGTAGCCTCTGCATCAGAAATAGTCTTTTCTGGCCGGCTGCAGTGGCTCACGCCTGTAATCCCAACACTTTGGGAAGCCAAAGCGGATGGATCACTTGAGGTCAGGAGTTCGAGACCAGTCTGGCCAACATGGTGAAACCCCGTCTCTACTGAAAACACAAAAATTAGCTGGGCATGGTGGTGCGTGCCTGTAATCCCAGCTACTTGGGAGGCTGAGGCAGGAGAATCAGTTGAACCCGGGAGGCAGAGGTTGTAGTGAGCCAAGATGGTGCCACTGCACTCCAGCCTGGGCGACAGAGTGAGACTGCATCTTAAAAAAACAAGCAAAACCCCCCCCCACACACACACACAAATAGTCTTTTCCATTGTGCCCAGTCCATGATGGTGGATGTGTTGCCATGTCCGGCACAATGATGGATCCCAATGGCAATATGGCTAGTGCAGGCTCCCTCAACAGCCTTATTTCAGTTGGTCTCATCAGAGAACAGGCTTCAACCACGGGCATCTACATGCGTGATGCAGACAGAGCAATCACAGCCAAAACTTATTTCCATAGTTCATGACCCCAAAGATGGATGTCTTTAATCCACCAGTTGAGGTTTTCTAAGTGTCAGACCAAACACCTAGGCCATTGGCAATGCCCCAAGAGTCAGTAAAAATATAACAAGGGTTACCAAGAGGAGTATTGGCTCAGGGCCTACTGAGCAGAGTTACTCATCCATTTTCCATTCTGCACAGCTGCTTCTGAGGGTGAACAGCCACAGCAGCCCTGTGGACACCATGAGGCTTCCACTTCATCAGCCCATCAGTGAACCAGGCCCTGGCATTTAGGAGAACCTCTGTGAATTGAGGTTCCTGTTGTTGAGCCAGTGACTTTGCTTTGGTGGAGTGGGCGATATTAGTGTCCCCCAAAGGGTTAGCTGCCAGTTTTTTCATGTAAAACTGAGATGTCAGCAGGGCTAGACTAGCTGTGTTCTTAAATACACTGTTTCCATCTTAAGTACACCATTCCATAAAAGCCAGCCTTTTGTGGGTCAGGTATTCTGTTGTAAGAAGACCCCAGATAGTAAGCTTTTCAAAAGAGGTGTACCTGGCCACTGTGTCAGGGAGACAGGCAGTAAGTCCAAAACAGGGGCACCTCTGGGTGCAGTCTTCTTCCCTTTGCCAAAGGTTCCAATTAGCAAAATTAGTCACAGAGCCCTTATATAGCTTAAAGGGATCATTAGGGTTTTGAGGACCCACAGGTAGAGAGTGGGCTTGCTACACAGCTTCCAATACAGCCTTGCGGCCTGGGCCCTGCTCTAAAGGGTGCTGGTTGGCAAGTTAGCAGATGTAAAGGACCAAGTAGGATGCCCAAGTGAGGCACATGCTGTCTCCATTACCCAAGGAGTCTGAGAAGGTGCAGAGCCTTCTTTTTTGGTGGTGGTGGAAGGACCACCAGCAGCTTTTCCTTGACTCCTGGAAGGACTAAACATCGTGAATTGGCCAAGTGCAGTGGCTCACGCATATAATCCCAGCACTTTGGGAGGCCAAGGCTGGCGGATCACTTGAGGCCGGGAGTTCGAGACCAGCCTGGCCAACGTGGTGAAACTCCGTCTCTATTCAAAATACAAAAATTAGCTGGGTGTGGTGGCATGTGCCTGTAATCCCAACTACTCAGGAGGCTGATGCAGAAGAATCACTTGAACCTGGGAGGTGGAGGTTGCAGTGAGCCGAGATCGCACCACTACTCTCCAGCCCAGGTGACAGCAAGACTCCATCTCAAAAAACAAAAAACAAAACAAACAAACAAAAAAACAAACAAAACCTTGTGAATCAGCAGTTGTATTCCAAGAAATGGAATTTTGTCAGGGATTGTCAGTCCCTACTGCTGGTGGAGATGTGGTAACCTATGATCAGGATCTCCAGGACTGGGACTTTTGACTTGCCATCCAAGAGGACATCATCTGTATGGTGAAAGTTTTGGACATCAGAGGGCAGAGAAACTGAGTTAAAACCTGACTCATCCATGGGGGTTAAATGGCAGGGGAGTTTATCCCACTAGCATTGACTGAGAGAACCCCCTTTGGCACTTCAGGGCTGGAAGGAGAAGCACCAGTTCCTACCACAAATTCAGGTATAGATGCAACAAAACAAGACATTGAATTGTCCCAAAGGGCCCCACAGCACTTGGCTTTTTCTCTCTGCACTGTGAAACTTGCCCAAACCCTGTCAGTTGAATTTGGAAACTCCCCTTCCCCCATGAGGCCAGGTAGGACGGTGGCTTATGCACCCATATCCAAGAGACATAAACGTTTTGAGGCACTTTTGTCCCCAGTGTTCCTTAGCATACTCAGGTGCTCATGGCCTTTGGTCACCCTTGAAGACAGGGGGACCTCATCCCTGCCCTCATCATTTCTCCTTAGAGCAGCTGAGGTTGAGTTAGAGAGGGAGTGAGGGACTAGGGATTGTGGACAAGAGACTCTTGTGGGCAAGAGACTGGTTCTGTGCCATTAAATAAGGGCACACTTACTTCTGGGTTCAAAGAGTGTGGCAGCAATTTGTGACTCAAATGAGTTTCCAGTATTTTCAACCCATCCACAGCCCTGTATCAGGTGGCAAGGCCATCATTACTGACTCTATTTATTTCAGCTTTGGGGATCCCTTGACTCCACAGCCATATTGCTTTCTGGTTGAGGCCCCAGGGATTTTGTTCTTCTGATTTTTGTTCTGCTGACTCAGACTAGATGTAAGCCAGAGTGCCAGCATTTTCTTGCACTGATTCTCCAACCAGGGGGGTTGGAGGCCAGGAGACACCTGCACTTGCAGAAAGCTGTAATAAGAGGGGAATCCTAAGTTTGAATAACATGAGGCCTTTTTTAAAAGTTTTTTTCTTTTTTTTTTTTTTTAGTGAGAAGGTCTCACTCTGTCACCTAGGCTGGAGTGCAGTGGTGCAATCATGGCTCACTGCAGCCTCCACCTTTTGGCTCAAGCATCTTCACACCTCAGCTTCCCGAGTAGCTGGGACCACAGGTGTGCACTACCATGCCTGGGTAATTTTTTGTATTTTTGGTGGAGATGGGCTTTCATCATGTTGCCCAGACTAGTCTCAAACTCCTGAGCTCAAGTGATCTGCCTGCCTTGGCCTTCCAAGGTATTGGGATTACAGGTGTGAGTCACTGTGCCTGGCCACTTTTTGTTTGAGACACGGTCTTGCCCTGTTGCCCAGGCTGGAGTACAGTGGCATGATCACAGCTCACTGCAGCCTCGACCTCCTGGGCTCAGGAGGTCCTGTCACCTCAGCTTCCTGAAGAGCTGGGACCACAGGCACATCCACCATGCCCGGCTAATTTTTTGTATTTTTTATAGCGACAGTTTTGCCTTGCTGCCCAGGCTAGTCTCAAACTCGTGGGCTCAAGTGATCCACCTACCTCAGCCTCTCAAAGTGCTAGGGTTACAGGCATGAGCCACTGTGCCCGGCCCCACACAAGTCTTGAACTTCTAGTCTCAAGTGATCCTCCAGCCTTTGCCTCCCAAAGTGCTGGGATTACAGGCATGAACCACCATGCCTGGGTCACCTGAAGTGACCCAGATGTACTAATGGGCAGTACATCTTGCTCCTTCCACCATTCTTTGTAGGAGAGAATGTCTCCTGGATCCTGGGTGACATCAAAGGATTCAAATTCTGCCTCCCCTTTATTATTATCATTTTTTTGAGAGAGTTTCACTGTTGTTACCCAGGCTGGAGTGCAATGGTGCAATCTCGGCTCACCACAACCTCCACCTCCCAGGTTCAAGCAATTCTCCTGCCTCAGCCGCCTGAGTAGCTGGGATTACAGGCATGCGCCACCACGCCCGGTTAATTTTGTATTTTTAGTAGAGATGGGGTTTCTCCATGTTGGTCAGGCTGGTCGCGAACTCCCAACCTCAGGTGATACGCCCGCCTTGGCCTCCCAAAGTGCTGGGATTACAGGCATGAGGCACCGCGCCTGGCCTTCTGCCTCCCCCTTAATGATCACCTTTAGTTCTGAAAAGTACAGGAAAGCTGCTGAAACAGGTATCATTTCAGCCTACTATCCATTTACTCACATTTATTGAACATCTACTAGGTGTCAGATACTGGGGCTACAGCAGTGGAGACAGACAAGATGATGTGTTTGAGGGAGGATGGGAAGGAATAGAAGTGCTCCTTTAAAAGTGATGACATTGGCGAGGCACGTGTCTCACGCCTGTAATCCCAGCACTTTGGGAGGCTGAGGCAGGCAAATCACTTGAGGCCGGGAGTTCGAGAGCAGCCTGGCCAACATGATGGTAAAACCCATGTCTACTAAGAATACAAAAATTAGCCAGGCGTGGTGGTGTGTGCCTGGAATCCCAGCTACTCAGGAGACTGAGGCAGGAGAATTGCTTCAACCCAGGAGGTGGAGGTTGGAGTGAACCGAGATAGCGCTACTGCACTCTTGGTCTGAGAACTCAACCCCAACTCTGCATGCTCTGAGCAGCCAGCTCCACCCAGCACTCACCATCCCACCCACTTTCTTTTTTTTTTTTTTTTGAGACAGTCTTGCTCTGTCGCCCAGGCTGGAGGGCAGTGGTGCGATCTCGGCTCACTGCAAGCTCCGCCTTCTGGGTTCATGCCATTCTCCCGCCTTAACCTCCTGAGTATCTGGGACTACAGGCACCTGCCACCACGCCCGGCTAATTTTTTTTTTTTTTTTTTTTTTTTTTTGTATTTTTAGTAGAGACGGGGTTTCACCGTGTTAGCCACGATGGTCTTGATCTCCTGACCTCGTGATCCACCCACCTCCACCTCCCAAAGTGCTGGCATTACAGGTGTGAACCACCGTGCCCGGCCATCCCACCCACTTTTGTCTCCCCTCCTCAACATCCCCCTCATTCTGAGGTGTCTCCTGTAGTTGCATTTGTTGCAGTTCACTTGAGCTGAGCCCCGAGGCCCTTCTACCCCTAGTACTGCCTGTCCAGGACGGCCACAAGCATCCAGGCCTGAATAGGATGGATATGGCCCTAGAAAACAGAAAACAGGATTCCAGTCCCAGCTAAACTGGGTATGGCAAGACAAGGACCTGGGTTCCCATGTGCTCATGCTGAGAACTTAGGGACAGGAATTCTGCAGATCAACACAGCTTCACAAAGGCCAGCCAGGGGCTACCACCATTTTGCAGTGAGAATGTTTATTGAGAATGGCTCATTACAAACAAAATATATATAAAATCTCTGCGATGCAAAAGATCCCTTTCATCCCCCTGTGGCTAGAATGAACAAAGCTCACTGTCACACATGGCTTCAGGTGCTGTGCTGGTCCCCAGCACGTGGACAGGCTGGGCAGCTGTGGGTGTCATGTGCTGTGGGCAGAAGTCCCCGATGTCCAGGCTCTCTCTCTGGCCCCATTTTCATGACTTGTGCAAGAATGCAACACAGTGTGGCTTACATCCTGCCTCTGTGACCCTCCCTAGGCAGGTGGGTCTTCAGAACGGGCAGCTTTCTCATTCATCTTCCAGGCAGGTGACCTTTAACTTGTGGCGTGCCCTGAGAAGCCGTCCTCTGGGACCAGAGACTGTTTCTAAACATCTTGGATGGACTGAGGTGCTGTTACCACCCTCCATGAAGGCCACTCCCTAGTGACAGCCCTAACAGCATGTGCACTGTGTCTGAATCACATCCCACCATCCTGAAAACTTCATTTCCTTCCACCGGTTTCCTTCGCACAGCTATCCTCACAATTTTACCAGAACACCTCCTGAAGATGCCCACACCCTACAGCTGCTGTGCATGGGTACTCCTGGGCCACCTGGCATTAAGGCAATGGAGATGAGACCAGTCTGGAGCCAACACCGGTCTCTGAAACCCAGAAGGGGCTGCCCAGCTAACAGCACCTCCCTCTTGGCCAAAGGCTTTGTCTAGGGTTGAGGAGCAATTTGGCTAGGTGGTCTGACCGCCCTCCTAAACAGAGCCCACCTCTGCCCCCAGAGTCACCTGGTGGGGGAGGGGCCAGCTGCCCCCATGCCCTGCCTTGGGCACTGTAAGAGCAGGACCCAGGAGTGCAGGGATGGTATCACTGTTGCCCCTTTGAAAATGATCAATTTCCCTTAGTTTTTTCGGTACAGACTGGGGTTCAAGACCCAGCTCCACCATTGTCCTGGGCAGCCTCCCCAGACTGGGCCAGCTGCCTCATCTGTGAGGTGAAGGGGCAGATACTTAAACCGCTGGCCAAGTCCCTTTCTCTGAAAAAGAACTTGAGCTGGCTAACTGCCCTGTGCAGAGGTGTTAGTGGTTCCAAAGTACCTTCACTCTTACGATTACTGTTATACTTGAAGGTGATTACCCCTCAAAAATGAAAACTTAAATCTCAAACAACCCCTGACCCCAACCAAAGAAGAAAAAAAGAGGAAGAGCTCTATGCTACTTGCTGTGTTGTAAGATCCTAGGCAGGAACCCCTCTTTTCCGTCAAGATAAAAGAGGCCCAGTATCATGTGCAACCTCGTGTGAAGACCAGGCTGGGTGGGTAGCTGCAGGCTGCCCCTGCCCATTGCTTTGGAGCACAGGCCCTAGCAGCCAACCTTAAAGGACTAGGGGCTCCCCACACTCAGAGGGCAGACCCTGCTGTCAGGATTTAGGCTGGTGTCAGGAGGCTTCCTGGGTGTGGAGATCCCTCTGGGTCTAGGGCAGCTGTTTATTCCCAGAGCACGCACTGTGCCGCCAGCCATCAGGCCTACCAGTGGGATTTAGGCCCAGGCCACACCCCCGAGAGCCCTCCATCTGAGCTGGAGGACCTGGAGGGCTGTGGGTGGCTTAAGAGTCTCCAGGGGCCAGGGCTCTGCACGGCAGGGCAGCTGTGAGGTGTGTCTATGCTGGGTGGCAGGGGCCAGACACCCTGTAACGAGCCACAGAAACTTGGGCCCATGGGTAGGCAGGAGACGGTGGTGTCGTCAACCACGGGGCATGGGGGCATATGCAGCACTTCCAGAAGAGAGGGGCCTGGAGGGGTCCTCAGTTCTGGGCGATTGGGGTCAACTATGCTGTCTCCAGACACTCACATACTGTCCTGACAAGTGGCATTAGTCAAGGGACTTCTCTCTCCAGACTCAGCCCTGCGGTCTGTGTGGAGACCCTTGCCTTGGGTCTGGCTCAAAGGCAACAAGGGCACTGTTGGGACTGGACTTCCTGTGGGCACAGCTGGAGTCAGGCTTGGGGTCTTGGGGTATGCTTCCAGCAGCCAGCAGGTGCTTGGCGTGAGCGACATGACAACACACGGCACTGGCAGACAAAGCAGCTGTGCCACAGTATCCCAGAGTTTCTGGGGCTCTGCCAGATGGGCTGAGGCTGCAGTTCCACATTCCAGCCCCAGCAGCCCCAGGCCTGGGCCAGGGCATCCTGAGTGGGCCCAGCTGGGGTGGGGATGGGGTCCAAGGGCCTGGGCACACCAGGCTCCTGCTGTCAGCTGTCCAAGTAGACAAAGAGGATGTCCTCATCTGTGCCATAGCTGGTTCTGGCCTCCTCAAAGTTACTGATGCTGGTGCTGCACATTCCTGCTGGGGGTGGAGAGGGCAGAACGGGGTCAGTGGGTTGTGAGAAAGCACCTACCCTACCGACACAGTGCCCAGGGGAGCTGGGTGAGGTCTGTGTTCCACCCGCATGGCCACTCCTCTCAGCTCAACTCCTCCACCCCCAGGAAGCCCTCCTTGCCCATCCTGGTCTTCATGAGCTTTCTCTGACTCCTCCCCAGTTGAGCAGTTAGAGAAAGTGAGGCCCAGAGAGGGGAAGAAACATGCTCCAGGCCACATAGATGGGGTAAGTTTATGTGATCAGGGCATCTAGGGGCTGTCTCTGTGAATCCAGTCTATGAGAGTCAGGGCGGCCCTTCCCTGTGCCTGGAGGGCAGTAGGCAGGCCAGGATGGGTCTACAGCAGGGGCTGGCTCTGGCCGGCTTTTCTTTCTGAGGAATGTGCTGGCCATCCTGGGGGCTGGGGGAGGGGTGCAGCCTGTGCAGCATGAAAGGGTGAGGCAGGGACCTGGGCAGTGGCGTGGGGCCTGTGGTGTGGGAGGGAGAGGTGGCCAGGTTGTAGAGAAGGCTGGCATAGTTTGCTGCAGGTTTGCCTGCATGGCCTGAGGGGTGGCTCCAGTGACAAGAGTAAAGGAGGAGCAGGGGCTTTGGGGAAAAGGTGGTAAGGGAGGACCTGGCCACACTAGATTGCATGGGTGGGAATCGTGGGCACTGGGCATACAGAACAGTGAATGTGGCCCACTCTGCCTCACCCGCCCCACCCAGCACTCACGGTCAGCATAGGCTGGGTTGTTGTAAAAGATGCAGCCAGTGGCCCGGTTGTAGCCGCGCAGGACGATGAAGTGGCCCTGGTAGTCAGGAGTGCGGCAGAAGCAGCGGTGGCCACTGGGGGCGAAGCAGCAGTACTTGACAGGGCTGGAACACAGGTCACAGTGCAGCACCCCAGAGTTCACCAGCACGATGGCCACATGGCCCTGAGCCAGGTGCGCCTGGATGTCCTGCACACTCACTGTGCTGTGGGCAGGAGAGGGGTCAGCTGGTGCTGCTGGGCCCCCATTCCCCATCCCTCAACTGGATCCCTGCTTGTTCCTGTTTCTCTGTTACAAAGCTTGGGGATCGGCTCCTCTTCCCTTTGCCCTGAACTCCCTGCTCTGTCACTTGTGGCCCAGGCTCAGCCTAGAGCCAAGCAGGAGACTGGTATGGTGTGCGTGTCTGAGTGTGCACAAAGATGAGCTGGCCCTGTCAGGCCCTTCACGGGGAGGGCAGTTCAGCTCCAGGTGGGTCCAGTCAAGGGCCACTAGAGCAGCACACAGAAACCATCGTCCTCCTGTGCCCCAGCCTGGTTAGTGAATTCTTTTTGCCCAGCTTTGTCTCTCCTCTACCCTAAATCATATGTAGTTTACGTTGAAAACTGCCTGCCCAATCTAATCCCTTAAATCTAAGCCACGCATGGCTCAGACACTTTCAAAACCAAATTATTATTTGGTTTTGAAAGAGTTATTTTACTTTTTTCCTAAGGCTCCTTGTGGCAGAAGGGGCTGCCCAGGAAGGGCTGGGCCACATTACTTCCAGGGGAGCTCCAATTTAGCAATGACATCTGCCTGGAGCCTCCCTCACTAACAGAAGGTGCTGCCCCATCCTGTACCTTCCACTAGGCAGCAAATCCACATGAAAACCTAGAGCAGGGCTGGGCACAGCGGCTCACGCCTGTAATCCCAGTGTTTTGGGAGGCCAAAGTGGAAGAATCGCTTGAGCCCAGGAATTAGAGACCAGCCTGGGCAACACAGCAATAACCCTGTCTCTGCAAAAACATTAAAAAATTTACCAGGCATGGGGCATGGTGGTATGAGATTGTGGTTCCAGCTACTCGGGAGACTGAGGCAAGAAGATCACTTGAGTCTTGGGCTGTAGCCGTGAGCTATATTGCAATATTGCAGCACAGCACTCCAGCCTGCATGACAGAGTAAGACCATGTCTCTTAAAAAAAGACAAAAGAAAACACCCAGAGGGGCAGAGGGAAGATGGGGCTGTGGGCAGGGGGAGCTCTAGGCCAGGGGCTCCTGCATCTTTGCTGGAGGGGCTGCTCACCCACTTGGTGCCTTCCTTAGGAGTGGCAGCATCAGTACCACATGGCCTGGCCCAGCTTCAGCCACAGCTGAGTCACGTGGCAGTTTGGATTGCTGCCTTGGCCAAGGAAACGTGCCATTTTTCCATTTGGTCTTTGAAACAAAATAGCTGGCTGAGTTCCCAGTGGCAGTGTACAAGAGTGGAATTTCAGCTATAGGGAAAAAGCAGGAGGCTGGCTGGAAGGAAAAGCTACAGGCTTCAAGGAATAACAAGCATGGGTTCAGATCATGGCATGGTCAAGATGCTGGGGGTGACCTTGGGTGTCTCTCTCATCCTCGGTTTCCTCCCCCGAGAAACGGAGACAGCAACAGCTTTTCCACTCAAGGAGATGGCACCTGTTGACAGCCGCTAAATAAACATTTGCTGCCTTTCCTTCCAACATGTGCCCATGTGGTCACAGTATGAATGGAGATCCCACCCCACCCCCATTTTCTAAATCACCTATCATGTGATTATAGCAGGTCAATAATGAAAATATAAATCTGCAAAGAAAGGGAAAATCTGAGAAAAGCCTGTCCAGGACCTAGAGGCAGCAGGTCTGAGTCCCACTCTCACATAGTCCAGAGAAGAATGCCACTCACACTGGGGCAAACTGCACCCGGGGTCTTCCTGAATCCAGCCCCAATGCATACAGATGAGAAGGGGAGGCCCTTGTAAGGTCACAGCAGCCCCTACACACTGGGTCCTCCCTGCCCCCCGTCCCTTGTCAATCACTGCACCAGCACATTCCTCTTAGGCCATCACCCTTTCATTAGGGGTCCTGTGTTGTGTCCCATGCTGTCCTTCTGCAAGCAGCCCAAGGGCTGGATGCAATCTCTCTCGCTCACCTGTCCCTCCAGCACCTGCTCAGGATCCATCCCCAGTCAGAGCCTGGGTCATGAAGCCCCAGTGATCTCCATAAACCAAGGCTCAAGGGGGCAAGTCAGTGCCCACAGCCATCCGGTAGCCAGTTCTGCCTGGCTCCAGAGTTCCAGCCTTTCCTGAACACTATCCCGAGGCCTCCCCACTGCAGATCTGTGGGTAAGCAGGCGTGAGAGGAAGGGCGGGTAGGAAGGTCGGGGGGCTCACCATTTCTCCACCAGCACCTTGCAGGCCTTGGCTTGTGCAAACAGCTGATTCACCCGGGTTTCCTCTGTGTCAAAGTGCTTCCTGTAGAAAGACTGAACAGAGAAGAGGGAGCTGGAGCAGCCACCACCCAGGCTGCCTTCACTCCATTTGGATGAAGGAACTAAAGAGCATGTTGAGGCCGGGCGCGGTGGCTCAAGCCTGTAATCCCAGCACTTTGGGAGGCCGAGACGGGCGGATCACGAGGTCAGGAGATCGAGACCATCCTGGCTAACACAGTGAAACCCCGTCTCTACTAAAAAATACAAAAAAAACTTAGCCGGGCGAGGTGGCAGGCGCCTGTAGTCCCAGCTACTCGGGAGGCTGAGGCAGGAGAATGGCATGAACCCGGGAGGCGGAGCTTGCAGTGAGCTGAGATCCGGCCACTGCACTCCAGCCTGGGTGACAGAGCGAGACTCCGTCTCAAAAAAAAAAAAAAAAAAAAAAAAAAAAAGAGCATGTTACGGAGGCAGAGACAACAGGAGGGCAGAGGAGCCCCACCTGCCAGGGCAGATGGTACATGCAGCAAGCCTGATCAGAAAGCTGTCTGTCCTAAGCAGGAGCAGGGATGCAGGACCACACAGAGGCATGAGGACAATGCTTGAGAGGGGTGAGCAGCTGGGCTCAGGTCAGCTCCCTGGGGAGGATCGATCACCCTTGGGCTTGTACACTCTAGCAGGCATGAGCAGGAGCCCATAGCGAATAAGCAAGGGGGATGAGGCTGAGCCACCTGGGACAGCTCAGCTACAGCTTGGCTTAGCTAGGTGTGGTCCACGGAACACACTTTGCTGGCATGGCTATGTTGGCATTATTTTTCAAAAGGCAAAAAAAAAAAGAAAAGATGGTATTTTGGTTTTCTTCTAGACTACCAATTACCCAGCTTAAAAGCTGGCTCTCCTGGTGAAAAGAAAAAAAAATGTGCATATGATGGCTGGATGAAGCCAGTGATGTTCTCAGAGGCCCTGGGCCTGCCTTGTGCTGAGGACACTAGCAAAGAACGTAGGAAGTGGCCTCTGCATATTCTGAGGGCTGTAGAAGGCAGGCAGACAGGAGCCAGGACTTAGTACTCAGATCCTCTGGGCAGGCCAGAATGCAAAGGCACCTGCTCTGACTGGCCCCCAAATCCTGCCTATAGGCTCTCTGCTGCTGCTGCCTGGTCTCTGCACACCCGGTATCTACCTGGGTGTCTAGCCCTTGACTGCTCCCTCTTCCAACTACTGGAACCAAGTGGCCTTATACCTCTGTGTGTCCCCACATGGGAAGGCCCAGTGGCTGGTCGCTCACCTGGTTCTTGTAGCCCTTGTCGACGCCCAGGGTCTGGGTACAGAAGCGGTGCCTCACACCAAAGTGGTGCATCAGGTAGGCCAGGTCGATGGTCCAGATGCTCCTGGTCAGCTGCAACTCCTGTAGGGCTCTCTCAAACTCACTGTCGTCCAGCTGGCCCAGGTACCTGCAGGGAGATGCGTGGGGAGCTCAGCTTGCTCTCGAGGGTTAACTGGACCAGGTCACCCTCCACCCGCTGGCCCAAGAGCCCCTGTCACAGGTCCCATTCCCCAGAAGTCTTCCTCCTTCATCATGAGCCCCTAGGTCCTGCCCACACACTGCCCAGGCTGCCTGGGGCACCATCCTGGCTCCAGAGTTGCAGGCCTGGACTCTGCTTCTCACATCTCTTGTGTCTTGTGGGCTGTGACCTTGGGCAAGTCATGTCTTCTCTGGCCTCTTTAGCTTCATCTCTAAGATGAGGTCCCTGGATCACATCAGTGGTTTTCAAAGTTTTAGGCACAGAACCCTTTTATTGAACGTGGCTGGGATTTCCAGGATGTAAAACAGATGAAGGTACAGCTGCCCTGGGGTTCCAAGAAGCCAAATGAAAAACTCTTGTACAAGGTGACGGCTACAGTCCCTCTTGGCTCTCACTGTCCAGATTTCTGGGATATTCACACAGCTTCCGCTTAACAGCCAACACCCCAGTCTCCCAGGAGCCAGAGGCCGGGGGTGGAGGGCCTCCTGTCCCAGTCACAGAGCGGCCTTGTGGGACAGGCCTGGACACCTGGGACTTCCTGGCCACCCCAAGCCCCCAGGCATTACTATGATGGAGACCTGGAAGGCCTGGTCCACCCCTTGCTCGCTTTTGCAGATGGGACTAGGACCAGGTAGAAGCTTGGCCTCCTGCAAGCCCCAACCAAAGACAGTTACAGGGACAATGGATCCCACCCAGGTCTCTCCCAAGCCAGAGCAGGAGATGTAGATGGGGAGCCCCCAGCCCTGGCCCCACTCACCGCAGCACCATCCTGGAGCAGGCCAGGCCACAGTCCCAGTGGTAGAGCTGCTGGATGACTGGCACAGGCAGCTGCACAAAGTCCCCTGTGCAGAAACAGAGGGAAGTCACAGACCCTCAGCGCAGAGCCCACCACTGCCACCCTCATGGGAGACAGTGTCACTGCCTCCTGCCTAGACCCTGCAGGGGCTGCTCAGGGACCTTCCCACAATCCTTCAGCAACCCCCTTAAATCCAGGCTCCTACAGTAGCAGTGATCTCCCCAAAACACTGGCCAGAGAGGTCAGCCCTACTGAAAATCCTCCAGTGAGCTGGGTCCCACATTTCTTAAGACAACACCTCCATGGCTGCTGCCCTAGCACCCTCTGCACCCTTGCCTTTGCTTGTCATAATCCCTCACACCCCAGGGGCCTTTGCACACCTGGTCCCTCTGCCTGGACATACCTGGCTTCCTGGGTGCCTAACTCCTGCCCTTGGATGTCACTTCTCCAGTGTTGCCCCTCTTGGGCCCAGTGACCCACATGTGCAGTCACTGCCCCCATGCCTACTCAGAGGCCTTCTTTTGGTGGGAACTCTGAGGAGGAGGGACAGGGTCGTTTTTTTTCAACGGGGTCTCACTCGGTTGCCCAGGCTAGAGTGCTATGGCATGATCTCGGCTCACTGCAACCTCTGCCTCCCAAGTGGCAAGTGATTCTCCTGCCTCAGAGTAGCCTTAGTCCACAGGCGCGCCACCATGCCCAGCTGATTATTATAATTTAGTAGAGATGGGGTTTCACCATGTTGTCCATGGCTGGTCTCGAACTCCTGACCTCAGATAATCCACCTCAGCCTCCCAAAGTGCTGGGATTACAGGTGTGAGCCACCCCACCTGGTCAACAGGGGCTGTTTTGTTTCCTGCTTTCATTCCAGGAATGGCACATGGGAGGGACTCAGCAGATACGTATATCTGAGTTCACGAGGCCCCTGGAGGTTTGCTTGACTCCAAAGACCCCAGGACCGCCAGGGTGTGAGACCATGGCCAGGAGAAGGGAACTGTCAGGTAAGCTGTGCAGCATATGGAATATCCTTGTGAGCTCCACCCCCCACCAACCCTGGGCAACCTCTCGGTCTGTCTTTGCCAGGCTGTGAGGTGGAGCAGAAAGAGCCTGACCTAGCATTCCAGACCCAACTGTGCCGCTGCTGGCTGGCTGTGGGCTGGGCAGCTGACTTCCTCTTGCTGGAATGAGTCTGGCCATCTCTAAACGGGCAGGGGGCAGAGGAGGGGGGACTTTGGTCTGATTCAGTCATTCAGTCGACAAATATTTCCCCAAAGCCTAGTAAGTGCCTGGTGTGTGTACTGGAGATACAGCACTGAGTGACACAAAGTTAACTATCCTGATGGACAGCAAAAACAAGCAAACATAACAAAATAGAGGCCTAGGTTGGGGGAAACGGTAGGGGTGTGCCTTAGAGGGGATGGGGGAACAGCATGTGCTAAAGCCTTGAGGTGGGACAACTGGGTATGTGGCATGCAGGACCCTCCTCCGTAGCCACCTCATGAACCTGGACAAAGTTCAGAGTCTAAAGAGGAGGAGACTTATCTCTGCTGTTACTCACTCATGACACTCGTTCAGCACGTGAAAACCCAGCCCACATTATTTCCCCATCTGGCAGGTCTCTCCTGGACCACGTGACCAGCTCTGTGCAGAGCCACCCCAGGAGCCCTCCTGCTGTGGCAGCCCCAGTTCCCCTCACTCCCCTGTGTGTGGGGCCCTGCCTAACCTGCCCCGCCAGCCTCATCTCGGCCGGCCGCCCTCACCTGTGGTCTAGTTAACCTGTGAACTCATTAAGGCTTCATTCTACCCCCAACGCATTGGCATGTGAGGCTCCCTCTGTCTGAAACTCTCTCCTGGCTGCTCTTCTCAAGGTTGTGTCCCTTCTAGTCACTCAAGTCCCAGCTCAAAATCTCTTCTTCGAGGTTTTTCTAACTAAGCCTTTGAGAAACGAGGGGACTCTCCTTCACAGCATCCTGTTCATTTCCTTCACAGTGCTTGGCAAAAGTAGCAATAGATCAAGCCACTCTGTCTCTAGACTGCAAGCTTCCTGAAGGCAGGTGCTATGGTATCCTCTCCAAAATTCATGTTGAAACTTAATCTCCATTGTGGTGGTATGAAAAGATGGGTGTGGAAGATATCCACAACCAAAAATAAATAAATAAATAAATACATAAGTAAGTGTGGCCTTTTGGGAAGTCAGAAAGGCTCTGCCCTCATCAGTGAATTACTGCCTATAAAAGGGCTGGAGGAAACTAGCATGGGCCATTTTTTTTTTTGCCCTTCTGTTCTTCTGTCATGTAAAGGTACAGTGTTTACGCCCTTTCTGTTCCTTCCACCACTGAGGACACGCAGGTGTCACCATCTACAAGGAACAGGCCTTTACCAGACACAGAACCTGCCAGCACCTTCATTGGACCTCGGAGTCTCCAGAACCGTGAAGAATTAAATTTCTAGAGCTGGGCACAGTGGCATACACCTGTAATCCCAACTACTCACGAGGTCAAGACAAGAGACAAGGAGTTTGAGACCAGTTTGAGCAAAATAGTGAGACCTCCATCTCCAAAAAAGAAAAAAAGAAATTTCTATCGTTTCTAAATTACCCAGTCCTGACTATTTTGTTATAGAAGCACAAATGAACTGAGATAGCAGGAAACCTGCCAATCTTGTTCCCTGTTATTCTCAGTCACTGGTGTTGGATATTTAGTAGTAACTCAATAAATATTTGCTGGAAGAAATAAACTTTTTTAGGCCAGGCACGGTGGCTCACACCTGTAATCCCAGAACGTTGGGAGGCCAAGGCAGGCAGATCACTTGAGGTCAGAAGTTTGAGACCAGCCTGGCCAACATGGTGAAACCCCGTCTCTACTAAAAATACAAACATTAGCCGGGTGTGATGGCCAGAGCCTGTTATCCTAGCTACTTGGGAGGCTGAGGCAGGAGAAGTGCTTGAACCCGGGAGGCGGAGGTTGCAGTGAGCCAAGATTACGCCACTGCACTCCAGCCTGGGCAACAGCGAGACTCCATCTCATTAAAAAAAAAAAAAAAAAAAAAAAGAACTTGAAACAGGGTCTCACTCTGTCGCGCAGGCTGGAGTGCAGTGGTGTGACCAGAGCTCACTGCAGCCCTGAACTCCCAGGCTCGAGGGATCCTCTGACCTCAGCCACCTGAGTAGCTGGAACTATGGGCACACACTACCACACCCAGATAATTTTTAAATTTTTTTTCTAGAGATGGGGTCCCATTATGCTGCCCAGGTTGGTCTCAAACTCCTGGGCTCAAGCAATCCTCCTGCCTTGGCCTCTCAAAGTCCTGGGATTCCAGGAGTGAGCTACTACTGTGCCAGGTCAGAAGAAATGAACTTACTAAGCACTCACTGTTTGCTAGGCTCTGGGGACACAAAGGTGACTAAAAACCCACCTAAGCCCTAACCCCTAGGGACTCATAAAATGCTGAGCAGTGGGAGAGCTCTGCTTTCCTCTATCGCACAAAATGAGAATTCTTCAGTGGCAGATGGAGACGAGGTTGCATTTGCCTCCTTCCAGCCCTCAGCCCAGAGCAGGCACTTAGATATGCTTGGGGAATGGAAGGCATTTTCCAAAAAACCTCATACCTTGAGATGCCCAGGCCTACTTGTCACTTCACTGCTCTGCACCCCTCTTCCCCCAGGCGTCCAGACTACAGCCTTCTGTGTGAGGTTCCCTCCTTACTCTGTGGCTTGGGCTGTGACACTGACTAGCTGAGCTATCTTCTGCCAGGCTGTGACTCTGTCCATGCCTTTCCGTGTCCAGCTGTAAAATGTGGCACAGGACAGCAGCTCTCTCTCAGAGACTCAGCTGCCCCTCCTCCTCTTGCCCTGCAATCGAGAACTCCTTGATCCTGAGGCCTGGCAGGCCCCATAGGGCCATCTCCAGTCTTGGCAAGGGCAGATGGGACCTAGAGATGCTCATGTTGGGGGAGATAATGTTAGGCGAGGCCTTGGCATTTGTCCCCATAACAGCTTTAGCCTTCTGAACACAAAGTCACAGCCAGATGTTGCTGCCTGGAGCCAAGGGGCTGCCTGGAAGGCCCTGGTCTGACCTCAGTTAGTGGTTGTCACTAAGGAAGGCAGGCAGTGTGCTAGCCTTGAATACTTAACCCATCTCAGACTCAGTCTGGTCAGCTGAAAAAGTGCAAATCACAGTAGGCACCTACTTCACTGGGTCGTTATGAGGATTAATGAGGCACTGCATGTAAACAACTGCGCACAGCGCCTGCCTGCCTCATAGAAAGCTCCCTGTGAATGTAAGCCATTCCTCCTTTGAGGCTCAGGAAAGGCAAGTATCTTGTCTCAGATCACAGGGCTAGACAACTGGAGGAGGAGGGATGTAAATCCCCCCCCACTGCACACAGCAAACACAAAAGAGAACACTCCCTGGGAGTGACACCTGAAGGTCAGGGTCCCACATGTTGTTGACCTCTCCCACAGTTGGCACTTCACTTGAGAGTTTACTAGCTAGCACTCCGTCCCTCACCAACCCTGCGCCTTCAGCAGGACAGGAATCACGTCTTCCCCCTCCCCTACCTCTTGGGCAAGCAAACTAACTGCCAAGACATTGAATACCAGTCCGAGTCTCCGCCCCAAAGGGGCTCAGGCTACCGCGTGGCAGAGGGAACCAGAGGGGGAAGAACAGGAGCAAGACAAAACGCCGACTCTGGGAGGCCAGAGCACCGGCCCTTTCATTACTCTGTGCTCTCGGCCAGTTTCCTGCCCTTCCCAGCCTCAGTCCTCCACGGTTCCCCAAGGCACGAGAGCTCCCAAGGCGGCTCCAGTAGGACTTTTCGCTTCTGGGGAAGGTGGCGCCCCTTCTACCCGGACCCTCCCACCATGCTGACAAGGGTCGCAATCCTGCCAGTGTCAGGAAACCCCCACTGACTGGAGCGAGGCGGGTGTGGGGGTGAGGCGGGAGTCGGCCCAAGGTCGCGCGGCTGGACCCTGCCCCGCGCTAGGGCGGGGTCCCCTTCGTTCCTAGGGTGAAGACTGGGCCCACAGAGAGGCACTGACCGGGCTCGAGCGGCGGCCCCGCTGCCTCCGCCTCCGTCCTCATGACCCGGGCGGCGCGGGGCGCCCATGGCCCCGGCCCAGAGCGGGCTACAGCTTCCGCTTCGGCTGGGGCGGTAGGGCGGTCGGTGCGTGTCGAGTTCCTTCTCCGCCACCGCCGCCGCTGCGGAGGGGAGAACCGGAGGCGGTGGCTGGGCCGCCCCAAGCCCCGCCCCAGCCCTTCCAGGTCTCGAATCTGGAGGCCCCGCCCTTTCTCTAAGCCCCGCCCCAAACTTTGATCCTAGAGGCCCCCAGCCTCCCGATTTAAATCTGCCCCGGCCATTCACCGCCTCAGCGTCGAGTGGCCCAGCCCTCTCGTCCAATCCTCGCGCAGCCGCGAAGCCCACCAAGACGCGGACCCGGAAGCTCCGCCCCTTTCCTTGAGCCCCGCCCCAAAGCCCGTGCATTTCGTGAACAGAGGCTCCTCCCTTCGGCGAGCCCCGCCTCTGCCGGGGCCCGCTCCTTTGCCAGTCTTAGCTGTAAACCCTGGTCCCGCCCAGTGTATTCCGGAGGCTCCAAACAACTCTCCTTAAACTGCCTTTAGGGATGACCCTGAGCTGGCCTCCTCTCTACTCTATACCTAACTTTATCCGTACGAGATACGTAGCCTCACTCAGGGCGCCCCTTACCTGGCAGTGCTGGGATCAAAAAATTAAATTGTGAGGGGAAGTCCTGGCCCTTGGCCCAACCTCCTGCTGCCCCCGGTCTGAGGGCCCAGGCCCCGAGTCTCCGCCTTGCCGTCCAGCCTGTCCTTGGTGTGGGGTGCTTGGAAGTGCAAGCACCCTCTCTGGCTCTTTGCCGGCCCCAAGGGTCGTTGTTTGCGGTGGTCCCCGGGCCCAGTCATCGGCCCTCTTTTCCGGTGCCGGAACTATCGTACTGGTGCCTTAGTTTCCCAGCCGGCACGCGGGGTGAGGAGGAAGCGGAGGCGACACCGCTCTCACCACTGGGGAAAGGAAGGAGGCGGGCCCTGCGCGCAGCATTTTGGGAACGAGTGGAATTCTGGGAGCTGGGGCCGCCATTCTCTTGATTCACGCCCTCGCCGTAGCGGCTTTCGCCGTGCACCGAAGAGAAGGAAAAGTAGGCCAGAGCCGGTGAGGCTGGGGACGGGCGAGGGGAGGTCGAGGTGCCTGTGAGGGGCCGGGGGCTGGAGAAAGACTCAATGCATGAACTCTGCGGGATTCAGGGAGGGAAGAAAGCGGGAAGTTTGGGCCACCCAAACATCAGCGTCGCCTCACTAGCGCCTGGAAGTAAGTTCATTAGCTTCCCCCTCAATGTGCATGCTTCTTACATTCTGTATCTCTCCAGGTGAGTGTTTTTCAAAGCTTCCAGGCAGTAATCTTGAAGTCATTTCCTATGAGTTTTTTGAATCTTGAAGTCAAATCCTATGAGGGTTTTTTTTTTTTTTTAAGTAGAGACGGTTTCACCATGTTGCCCTGGCTGGTCTCGAACTCCTGGGCTCAAGGGATCCACCGGCCTCGTCCTTCAAAAGTCCTCGGACTACGGGCGTGAGCCATCGCGCCCAGCCGGTCATTTTTTAAAAAGTTCTTTGCATCTCTGCCCCCAGCTCCCTTTCAGGCAGTGGTCCCGTCATGCTTTCCACACTGTTGCAGCAGTTTTAACTGTTGCAGAAATTTTAACAAGTTTCTCTGCTTCTAAACCTTACGTTGGATCCATTTTGTAAATTAATGCTGCTACCTTTTCATTGTGTCATTCTTTACCTATAATTTTGCAGTGGTTCCCCACTATCTTAAGCATAAAATCTAGGCTCCTAAGGCTGAAAGCCAGGGATCCTCACCAAAGGAGCCTGTCTTTTCAACCTCATGTTCTCTTGTCTTAGGTGCACTTAGGTTCCAACTTTGAGTCGTCGCTCATGTCAATAAAAAGTTCACTGCTTGATGCTTTTAATTAGGTCAAGTCAGGTGCTTTCCCTTATTTTCCTCCATGACGAGCATTTCCTGCATATAGCACGTTGTCACTTTGATATTTTCTCAATATCCTTGATGGTAAAGTAAGGGAAGGGTTAAAGAGCTGCATTAAAAGTACAGTCTCCTCTCCTAGATATGCATGGTCCTTAGGTCTGTATCTGCTCCTTCCGTAGGGTAGCCACTAGCTACATGTAGCTGTTGAGCACTTGGAATATGGCCACTGCGATTGAGGGACTGGGTTTTTTATTTTAATTCTATTGTGTTTTAGTTAAGTTTAATTTAAATAGCTACATGTGGACATGAGCTACTGTATTGGACAGCTCAGGCCTCTGTTATGATTCTCAAAATGTAATAATCTACAATTAAGGGTTGACAAATAACAGTGCAACAGATTAACATTCCAATCCCCCTCCCCTACACACACAGTATTCGCTAATGGTCCTTTAGCTGAAGATTAAGGGACATAGGGTAGCAGGGACACATGGTCGATGGGAGATGCTCTCTTTTCTTTTTTTTTTTTTTTTTTGAGACAGAGTCTCGCTTAGTCGCCCAGGCTGGAGTGCAGTGGCGCGATCTCGGCTCACTGCAAGCTCCGCCTCCCGGGTTCACGCCATTCTCCTGCCTCAGCCTCCCGAGTAGCTGGGACTACAGGCGCCCGCCGCCTCGCCTGGCTAATTTTTTGCATTTTTAGTAGAGACGGGGTTTCACCATGTTAGCCGGGATGGTCTCGATCTCCTGACCTCGTGATCCGCCCGCCTCGGCCTCCCAAAGTGCTGGGATTACAGGCCTGAGCCACCGCGCCCGGCCGAGATGCTCTCTTTTCATTCCTATTTTTACCTCTGTCCACCCCACCATTCCTCCTCACCCGACATCTTGCACATATTTGCCAGATAGTTTCCTCCAAGCCAGGAGCTGAGCTTTCTTTTTTCTTTTTCTTTGATAGAAAATGCAGCTTTGGCGTTTTTGCTAAGTTTTATGGAGTGCCAGGCCTTGAAGGAGGCATGACGTGTGCCGCATGCCTTCTCAGACTCTGAAAGATGAACTGACTGTTGTCTCTTTCACTGTAGAGCTCTCTTCCTGCCAAGATGTCTATTGGTGTGCCAATTAAAGTGCTGCACGAGGCCGAGGGCCACATTGTGACATGTGAGACGAACACCGGTGAGGTATATCGGGGGAAGCTCATTGAAGCAGAGGACAACATGAACTGCCAGGTATTCTGCTTTGCATGTGAGGCTGTGTGGGAGGAATGGCCCTGTGTCTTGAAGGACAGAAAGGTGTGGGTTGGGGGTCTTCTGTAAATTGTTCTCATTCAGCCGTGATTTCCTGAGTGCCTAACACATACCAGTCAGGTGCTGTTATAGGCTCTGGGGATGTGGGCATGAACAAAACACATAGTCTTGAGGCAGAAAAGCCATTTGGAGATTTGGAATATTTTACTTCGTCTTTTTTGTTTTTTCCATCCCCAAATTTGGGGACCTGTTTGGGAGAAGTGCTACTTCCTTCAGTAGAATCCTTCAGGTTCAGAGCCATTATCCATTTGCCTCCACTTGCTTTGCAGTTAGGAGAATCTTCTCACATACTGTGTTTGTTTCCCTTTTCTCTTGGAGGAGGAGTCTCATTTGATTATTGCAACTACCTTGTGAGGTAAGCAGGTTTGGTGGTAGTCTTGTCATCCATAAAATAGGGAGAATGAGATTAAAGGACTCATCACTCCGATAGTAAATAATGGAGTAGTTTCTTGATACGGTGTCCTTCTCATGGCACAGCTTTGCCTTTTGCATAGTCATCTGAATTTTTATAGCATTGTTTTTCAGTTGTATCTTCACACTTTCTTTGTTCTTTAAACCATTGGTTAAGAACTTGGACTTGGGAGTCAGAGAGAGATGTGGGTTTGATTCCTAATTATATGACCTTAGATGTATTAATCACTCAGTTTTCTCATCTGTAAAATGGGAGTGTTATTATTTTGGGTTCTTTGATGTAGATGCCAAGACAGAATTATGCAAGGTATTTATTGGGGGAAATGACAATAAAGGATAAAGGAACAAGGAAACAGTAGTAGGCAGGGAAATTTTCAGTCCGTGATGCTGGTCTGACTGGTGAAACGAGAGGGGAAAGAAGGAGGATTGAGCAGGAAGAACCTTAGACTACAGTGTAGTTTTGAGGAAGTCTCAGCAAGGCAGTGATTGCTTATTAGAAGAGTCTAACATGGGGCAGAAATGGGCAGACTGGCACCCCTGGTGTGTTCATTCCATTGGCTGGCAGCCTGGGGAGACAGTCTCTCCCCAAGTTGAATGCCATGGTGGACTGCAAAGATGGAGATTGTCGGCTGCCTTCACTCCTCATAGCCTGTTTTCTTTTGGAGGGAGATCTGAGCAGCACACCCTTAAGACTGCCACAGGGATAATATCCACACCCCCAGGACTTTTACAAAGATCAGATGAGCTATATGTGTGCAATAGCTGCTCAGTGCCTCACATACTGTAAGTGTTCAACGTATGGTGTTTACTGCTTTTTTCCAGATGAGAAGGTCAGAGAGGTAAAGCGTCTTACACCACGGTCAGGTATCCTGACCATCTGTTGGTTTGCGCCATTCATTTATTTGTGATTTTTCTGTAGCTTTGAGCGTCTATCATCTTCCTGCGAGGTTGACAAGCTTGGTCAGTTCCCTGGATGCAGAGAAGTAGACCTCTGGTGACTCAGGTTTATTGCATCATTGTCAATAGATCAGTTTATCTATTGACAGTAGATAGGTTTATCATCTCTCTTTCATATATCCAGACCTCTGGCTTAAGGCATGCTCATCCTCTTTAAGGTACTTTAATTTGGTGAGGAGAATGCAGGACTTGGGTTAGTGAATCTTAATGGGTTTGTCATCTAGCTATATGTATTTGGACAACCTGCTGGGTTTCCAGGGCCTTTTTGTCATCCCATCCGTAACATGAAGGTGTCTAACCAGATAACCTCGGTGGCCATTCAGAGATGCAGTCCACGTGACACAAAGTGCACAGAACTTGGAGTCAGACAGACCTGGAATCAGCTTGCAGCCTGCCACCTAGGGTGACTTGGGGTGAGCTTTGGACCTTCTTCGTCCTCTGGTCCCTCTTCTAAGTCAGGGATAAAAATAGCTCCTTGGCCTCAGAAGGAACCATAGTGCAGAAGAAATGAGTAGATGCATGTCACATGCCTGACCAATGGTGGGGGGGCAGCCACCTGCCTCCCTGCTTGTATTTGTATGCTAGTGGTGCCAATAACAAAGTTTCACAGATTGGGCAGCTTAGACAACACAAATTTTTTTTTTTTTTTTTTTTTTTTTTTTTTGTTTTTCTTTTTTTTGTTTTTTTTTTTTTTTTTTGAGACAGAGTCTGGCTCTGTCGCCCAGGCTGGAGTGCAGTGGCCGGATCTCAGCTCACTGCAAGCTCTGCCTCCTGGGTTCACGCCATTCTCCCGCCTCAGCCTCCCGAGTAGCTGGGACCACAGGCGCCCGCCACCTCGCCCGGCTAATTTTTTTTTTTTGTACTTTTTAGTAGAGACGGGGTTTCACCGTGTTAGCCAGCATGGTCTCGATCTCCTGACCTCGTGATCCGCCCATCTCGGCCTCCCAAAGTGCTGGGATTACAGGCTTGAGCCACCGCGCCCGGCCTGACAACACAAATTTATTTTCTCCTAGATCTGAAAGCTGGAAGTCTGAGATCAAGGTGTTGGCAAGACTGATTTCTTCTGAGGGATGTGAAGGAAGGATCTGTTCCAGGCCTCTCTCCTTACTTATAGATGGCTCTCTTCTCCCTGTGTCTTCACTTGGTCTTCACTCTGTAGTGTTTCTGTCCAGATCTCTTCTTATAAGGATACCAGGCATGTAGAAATAGGGCCCACTCTAATGACTTTTCTTAACATAAAGTGTTTTTTTAATAAAGTTTTTTTTTTTTTTTTTTTTTTTTGAGATGGAGCCTTGCTCTGTCGCCCAGGCTGGAGTGCAGTGGCGCGATCTTGGCTCACTGCAACCTCCGCCTTCCAGGTTCAAGCGATTCTCCTGCCTCAGCCTCCCAAGTAGCTGAGACTACAGGCACCTGCCACCATGTCAGCTAATTTTTGTATTTTTAGTAGAGACAGGTTTCACCATATTGGCCAGGCTGGTCTCGAACTCCTGACCTTGTGGTCCACTTGTCTCAGCCTCCCAAAGTGCTGGGACTACAGATGTGAGCCACCATGCCCGGCTTGCCTTTTTTTTTTTTTTTTTTTTTTTTGGTGAGACAGAGTCTCACTCTGTTGTCCAGGCTGGAGTGCAGTGGCACGATCTCAACTCACTGCAACCTCTGCCTCCCGAGTTCAAGCAGTTCTCATGCCTCAGCCTCCCAAGTAGCTGGGACTATGCCCGGCTAATTTTTTGTATTTTTAGTAGAGATAGGGTTTCTCTGTGTTGCCCAAGCTGGTCTCGAACTCCTGAGCTCAGGCAATCCACCCGCCTCAACCTCCCAAGTGCTAGGATTACAGGCGTGAGCCACTGCGCCCAGCCCTTTTTTTTTTTTTCTTTTCTTTTGAGACAGAATCTTGCTCTGTCGTCCAGGCAGGAGTGCAGTGGCACGATCTTAGTGCACTACAACCTCCACCTTCCTGGGTTCAAGCAATTCTCTTGCCTCAGCCTCCCGAGTAGCTGGGATTACAGGCATGGGCTGCCATACCCCACTAATTTTAATATTTTTTTGTATTTTTAATACAGACGGAGTCTCATCATGTTGCCCAGGCTGGTCTCTTAACTCCTGAGCTCAGGCAGTCTGCCCACCTTGGCCTCCCAAAGTGCTAGGATTACAGGCGTGAGCCACTGCACCCAGCCTTTTCTTTTTTCTTTTCTTTTCTTTTCTTTTCTTTTTTCTTTTCTTTTCTTTTCTTCTTTTTCTTTTTCTTTTTCTTCTTTCGAGATTAAGCCTTGGCTCTGTTGACCAGGCTGGGGTGCAGTGGTTTGATCATAACTCATGGCAGCCTTGCACTTCTGGGCTCAAGAGATCTATTCACTTCAGCCTTCTAAGTATCCAGGACTACCAGTGTGCACCACCACACCTGGCTAATTTTTAAATTTCTTTGTAGAGACGGAGTCTTGATATGTTTTTCAGGCCGGTTTCAAACTCCTGGCCACAAGTGATCCTCCTGCTTTGGTCTCTCACACTGCTGGAATTACAGGCATGAGCCACCACATCTGGCCTGTAAAGATTTTTTGTCTCTAAATATGATCACATTCTGAGGTGCTGGGTATTAGGACTTCAACAGTGGATTTTTTTAGCCCATAACAGGATGTAGAGGCTTCAGTGGATCTACCAAAACCTAGGCACATTGAATAAGAGCCAGCAGACTGTGGTGTAGCTAAAGCTGGCGGTGGGTGAACACTGAGCACAGTTTAGTTTGTTCAGCATATCTCAGGCTGTGAGACTTATGGCTCCTGCAGTGCCCCGTACTGTCTGTCCTTCCCAGATCCAATCATTCTGCCTTTTGGGAATGAGAACATCCTCTTAGCACTTTCCCTTGCTTCTTCAATAACATTTTCTGTTATAAAAGTGGAGTGGGACCAAATGTGGTGGCTACTCCTATAATCCCAATACTTTGAGAAGCTGAGGCAGGAGGATCACTTGAGCCCAGGAGTTCAAGATCAACCTGGGCAACATGATAAGACCTTGTCTCTAACATAACATAACATAACATAACATAACATAACATAACATACATAACATAACATAACATAACATGACATATAAAATAAAAAATAAAATAAAATAAGGGTGTGGTGGCACACGCCTGTAGTCCCAGCCATTCAGGTGGAGGCTGAGGTGGGAGGATTACTTGAGCCCAGGATGTCAAGGCTGCAGTGAGCTATGATGGTGCCACTGTACTCCAGCCTGGGCGACGGAGTGAGACCTGGTCTCACACACACACACACACACACACACACACACACACACAAACGCACACCACAAAGATTTGGAAAAGATAAATAGAGGATCTCACTTTGTTGCTCAGGCTAGTCTTGCACTCCTGGACTTAAGCCATCCTCCCACCTTGGCCTCCTAAAGTATTGGAATTACAGGCCTGAGCCACACCTGCCCTGTTTTGGGGTTTTAGTATTTACTTTTTATTCTATCCCCTTTCAGAAATAGTTAGACCCTGTCTCTTCCAAAAAGCAAAAAAGGTTTAAAAATTATCTGGATGTGGGGCCGGGCGCGGTGGCTCACGCCTGTAATCCCAGCACTTTGGGAGGCCAAGGCGGGCGGATCGAGGAGATCGAGACCATCCTGGCTAACACAGTGAAACCCCGTCTCTATTAAAAAAAAATACAAAAAAAGGAGCCAGGTGTGGTGGTGGGCACCTGTAGTCCCAGCTAATCGTGCCACTGCACTCCAGCCTGGGTGACAGAGTGAGACTCTGTCTCCAAAAATAATAAATAAACAAATAAATAATCTGGATGTGATGGCTTATGCCTATAGTCCAGCTACTCCATAGACTGAGGCAAAAAGGATCACTTGAGTCCACCCAGCAGTTCAGGCTGCAGTAAGCTCTGGTTGCACCACTGCACTCCAGCCTGGGTGACGGAGCAAGACCCTATCTCTAAAAAAAATTTTATGTCAGGATAAAAGTAGATATTTAGATCATGGTGCAGGTAAGCTGGGGTAGAACATAAAATGAAGCCAAGCAGTCAGTATCCAGAAATGTAAACCTGAATCCCTGTACATTGAATCAAGTTACATTCCAGTGTAAGCTTAAGCAGGGAAGATCATCAGTTCCAAAAAGCGTAGCATTCTTTTTTGTTTTTGTTTTTGAGATGGACTGTTGCCCAGGCTGGAGTGCAGTGGTGCAATCTCAGCTGACTGCAAGCTCTGCCTCCCAGGTTCATGCCAGTGTCCTGCCTCTGCCCCCTGAGTAGCTGGGACTACAGGTGCCTGCCACCACGTCTGGCTAATTTTTTTTTTTTTGGATTTTTTTTAGTAGAGACAGGGTTTCACTGTGTTAGCCAGGATGGTCTCAATCTCCTGACCTTGTGATCCACCCGCCTCAGCATCCCAAAGTGCTGGGATTACAGGTGTGAGCCACCGTGCCCGGCCAATGTTCTTAAGTTAAAATAGCAATCGTGTGGATTTCCCTGGCAGTCAGATACAGGAGACACTATTACATGATATCCTCGACAACATCCCTGTACAAAATACACTGTCTTTTATGGTCCCTCAAGTAGTTTTAAGGTATCCTGTTATCTTAGCACTGTTTTTGACATTTGAAAATGTAAAATATGGCCAGGCGTATTGGCTCATGCCTGTAACCCCAGCACTTTGGGAGGCTGGGCCAGGAGGATCACTTGAGCCCAAGAGTTCGGGACCAGCCTGGGAAACATAGTGAGACCCTGTCTCATATATATAATTTTTTTTTTTTTTTTTTAAGGAAGAAAAGGAAATATGTAATATGAA
>NW_020257798.1:0-10040 GCF_003255815.1 Theropithecus gelada
TCAATACTTGTGTTTCACACATCTGTGCAGTGATCATCTTCTACCTGCCCATCATTAACCTGGCCGTTGTCCACCGCTTTGCCCGGCACGTCTCTCCCATCATTAATGTTCTTATGGCAAATGTTCTCTTACTTGTACCTCCACTAATGAACCCAATTGTTTATTGTATAAAAACTAAACAGATTAGAGTGAGAGTTGTAGCAAAATTGTGTCAACGGAAGATTTAACAGGCATATGTGACAGAAAACCTGGAAATATCTGATAAGATATTTAAGGTCAATTTGAGAAAACCTAATATTTGACACCAAGAATTATCAACACATATTTTTGTTGTTATCATAGATTTATTTTATTCACTCTGGATACTGAGAATGGGATTAAAACTATAAACAGGAAGTACATTGCCTGAGGTCCCCATTTCAGTTAACCAGAATAAAAATAAGTGTCTTATGATAGTACCTCTGACACAAACAACAAATTACAACCAAGACAGAAAAATGATATTTTTTACAGTCTGACAGAAGTTGGATTCCTCGTTGTCTACATTTAGTCTCTCTATACCAGGTTCTTTTACTGCTAGACCTAAATTTTATATTATATCTGTCTCTTTATCCATTTTAATCATGTTAATATGTCACCATCTTTTTTAAATTCCAGCTTTTATATTTGATATGGGTTGGATTCTTACATGGGTGTATTGGACCCAGGTAGTGAGCATAATACCCAACAGATAGTTTTTCAGTCCAGTCCTGGCCCTGTCACTTCCCCACCCTGGTAGTCTGCAGTCACCAAGCATTTCTTCAGCAAAATATTGGTAAGTTCCCTGCCTCATAATAGATTCGCTATGCAAGGCAAGAGTAATTGAAAAGGCAAAGTGAATGTATGCGTGCCTTTTATAAATTTGAATTCTTACTTCTTTAGAAATACAATTAAATCAATCAATCAATATATATATATATATTTTTTCTTTTCTTTCTTTCTTTTTACTTTTTTTTTTTTTGAGATGAAATCTGACTCTGTAGCCCAGGGTGGAGTGCAGTAGCACAATCTCTGCTCACTGCAATCTCCGCCTCCCAGGTTCAAGCTATTCTCTTGCCTCTCAGCCTCCAGAGTATCTAGGATTACAGGCACGTATCACCACCCCCAGCTAATTTTTGTATTTTTTGTAGAGACAGGGTTTCACCATGTTGGCCAGGCTGGTCTCAAACTCCTGACCCCAAGTGATCCACCCGCTTTGACCTCCCAAAATATTGGGATTACAGACGTGAGCCAACACGCCAAGCCAAATAACAATATTCTAAGACCCTACATGGGCTGGACCTTTTCTACTTCTTCTATATCATCAGATTTGTTATTAAACTCCAGCCACATTGACCTACTGAATTGTTTTTGAATTTACAGAGCTCTTTGTTTTCTGTGAGTTTTCACATCAGAATTATTTTGTTAAAATTCTCTTGACACCAATTTTGTATAACACATTCACATTTTTTTTCTTTAAATTTTGGCTTAATTTCAACATAAATTACCTAGCCTGAGTTTGTATGATGACCCTCTCTTTTATCTTTTTTATTCCTGGTTTATTCTTTATTCTTTGTTATACTCAATATTTGCAATTATAGATACCTTTTATGCTTATTTCATTTCTTTCTACTTCTTGAATAAAGTGTATTATGAGCGATTGAAGAAACCTATATAATTTCTTTATTTTTTCCTATGTAATGTCTAGCACATTTCTGAGGAAGAGATTTCAATAAATAAATGCTAATGAATGATTTTAAAAATAAGACCATGTTTGTAGAAAAAGTAGTTCGCTGAAGAGTTCAGTAATATTTATTCACAGTAGGATACAACTTTCTTAAATTGTGTATTTCAAATGTAGGCATATCATTGATGGTAAAGATTTTTAAAACAGGAAAAAAGATATGGTATAAAGAGAAATTTATTGCTTTAGATTTGTGGCTGACAAATAGTCCAACTTTCCTTCCCATTATGACCTCAAAATCTTGCATATTGTAAAAACCACTTTAGCCTTTTTATTTTACCCACTCCTTCAATCAAGTCCTTTCTGTCAATCACGTCAGTTCAAGTCTCCTACACTTCATTCTCAGGTAAATCAAGAAACACCTTCCAGGAGTGTCAAATGCTTAAAATATAATAATCAGCCCACAGCTGACAGTACCTCCCAATTAATGGAAAATTTTAACAGATACAAGCATTACTTTTAAACCTCTAATATATGCACGATGTGCTTCCAGGTATTTGTACGCATTTAAAAAAGTTGTTTTTCACAATGACCCAGCTTTTTATAAAGGGTTTTTTCCTATTTATTTTAGTTGAAGAGATTCAGGCTCTGAGAGTTTGATTTTGTGAAATTCACACAGAGAGGAAGTCAAAAGCTGGGATTCAAACCTAATCTCTGATACTCCAGGATAGTATTATCTTGAGTACATTTTAGTTTTTAAATTCAGAGCTACATATGTTTTCACAAACCTATCCTAGTATAGAAAATCCTATCATCAGATCAGGGCAAGAACTGCTTCTGTGTTCGAGGTGCGTAACTATATCCATCTGCCTTTTCCAAAGTCTTAAAAACACAGACATGGGTTTGGGGTTGTAGTACAACAAAGCAGTAGTTGACATGCTTTATTAATTGAAAGAAACGGAAACTCCTATTCTCCCAGTGTGAGGACAGACAGCCCAATGTGAAGACTTCATTTCCACTAACAAGATGAGTAACAATTGGGTGGCTTTAATAGGCATCTTATTCTTTCAGGATATTGTACATAGATGTCTCATACAAGAGTCTCAAAGATAATCTGTATTTTTGGGGTTTTGAGCAGTCTTAATAAAATAAAATGAAAAATAAAATAAAGATACATGAATGCCTGTGGGGTAGGTGATGATTTATGGTCAACATAATGATTTGCACATGTTCCTGAAATGAAGAACGTAGCAAACAACAGCAAACCCAATTTTATCTTAAAGAAATGTAAACATTCTGAGGTAAAATATCATAATGGCTAACAGACATGAATTGAAAGTTGTAGGAACCTTGGGAGCTACAGCACACCTAAGTGCTGGAAAGAAGTTGTTATCACTGCTAACTTATATGCTTCAGCTCTCTATTTTGTTTCTATACATATTTTGAACAAAGCAAACCCATGTAGTTTGCTAAACGGTGGGTGGACAAATAGGCAGTAGAGCACTTTTTATCTCTCAACAAAAAGAGGAAGGAGAACTGTCAGTCTCAGACCCACTTGAAAGAAAAATGTTTAATAGCTACCTTAATATTCTAAGCAGAAGTGATCAGTATACCAAGGACAAAAACTTAATGTGACTGACACAATTGGTTCATATGCCAATCCCTGTGCCACAACCCCATCACTGTGACTGTGATATATTAAAATGGCCATTCTCTTTCCAGAAAATTTGGAGAAATGATATCACACAGGAATAAACAACACAAAAATTAATTTTAAAAAAACCTAACAACCCAGTATTTATCTACTAGAACAACCAATAATGGCAGAATGACTTCAGTGAGAAACAATAATAACAAAAATGCTATTTACAAAAAATGATCACTAAATGATATCTAAGAAATCAGTTTATGTAACAGCCTGGAGAGATTTCATTGGTAGCCCTTTAAAAAGCATACATTATTGTACTACACCAGTGATTAAGTACCAATGTACCTAGCAGTAATTGTGACTCATGGAGAAATCAAGCCATCAAAGACAGACAGGTACCCAGAAATATGCCATTTGAACTAATGGCACTTATTCAGGAGTCATGAAAATTTTACATTTTAATCTTGGTAAGGCATTAGAATCACCCAGGGAGCTCTCAAAAGTTGAGATATTCAGGTTAACATCATAGTCAATTAAATCAGAATACCTAATTCAATTTTACCCATTCACATGTTGATGAATATTAGTCATTTTCAAATGTTGGTTAATATGATAAAGTTCCTGTAGACATTCTTAGAATGCGTTTGCTTGAAACAAGAACTAACTTTTCTAGAAACGGTATTTTAAGTCATAAAGTAGGTATTTATTTACCTATGGAAGATAATGCTAAACTTTGTCACCAAAGAACTTGCACTGATTTACACATCTAATAGGAAAGCGTAAGCATTCTAATGCTCCACATGTTCACCAAACTTTGGGATTGTTAACCTTTTTAATGTTAGTCATTCTAATGGGTATCATATAACACCTCATTGTCATATTAATTTACATTTTCTCAAATGCAAATTAAACAATGGCAGTCAAGTGCATTGCCTATTTTTTACTGATTTTTACTTACTCATTTGTAGCTCTTTACATATCATCTGGCAGATATATATATCATATTTTTTGATGGAACACTAGAAACTTAATAATATTGAAATACAGAGTACTCAGTTATTAGCTATGCTCAGCATGCTGTGCTATTGTTCTAAAGAAACCAAATTTAATCTTCCTACTCTTTACCTTTTGACTATCATCTCCAGACTAAGCCCATCCCCCAATATCTGGTATTCATCATGCTACTTTATGCTTCAATGAGTTCAATTGTTTCAGATTCCACATGTATGTGAGAACATGCAGTGTTTGTCTTTCTATGCCTGGTTTATTTTATTTAACATAGTATTCTCCAGCTCCATCTATGTTGTAGCAAATGACAGAATTTCTTCCTTTTTGGAGACTGAATACTATTCCATATGATGTTATTATTTATTCCCAATGAGTGATTGGTCTTTCCATAGAAATGCTTTCTGTTAATTAATTCTGACTATGGAATTCTTTCTTCCTGGATTGTGTCCATGGTTATCCCAAGATCATGAAAATATTACTATAGATTTTCTACAAGATTTTTTGTTTTACCTAGAATACTCAGGCCTATTGTCCAACTCAAATTAATGTTTTGATAAAACTCAAGATTTCTTTCTTCTATTTGCATTTAAATTGCTCTCTATTGTAAATACCATCTATTCCTTATTGAATTTGTCACTGTCATAAATCAAAAGGACCTATATGTATGTATAAAAGTCTGAAATATGTTATATTCCATTAATCTATTTATCTCTTCTTGTGTCAATATAACACAGCTTATCAAATGTAGCTTTAGAATTAGACTTGAAATCTAATGGTGTAATACACCCATGTTTTTACTTCTGTTACCTATTATAGGTCTTTTGCATTTCCATATAAATTTTTTAATCAACTTGTCAATTTTAACAATAAAACCTAGTGTAATTTGACTAGAATTGTGTTTATTAAATACATTATTTTGGGAAGAATTAACGTCTTAAAAATATAGAGCTTTCCAGTCAGTAAACATGGCATGTCTATGTTTTTTATTTAGGTCTTCTTAAAGCTTTTGGCAAAGTTTGAGTTTTCAGCTTACATATCCTGAAAGCATTCTATCTCATTTATTTTTATATATTTAATGTTTCTGATCCTGTTACAAATGACATTTTAGGATATAATATCAGATTGTTTTTCAATGTGCTAGATTTCAATTTTGTAAATTGTCCTTATATCCAGCCAGCTTTTCTGAATTCACTCAACTTAATGTTTATAATGTTCATAATTTAATGTTTATAATTTTTACATAAACATTCATATCATTTGCAAGTAGGGGCATATTTGCTTTATCCTTTCAAATTTTATACGTTTCCTGTCTTTTTTGTGTCTGCATTATACTGCCTTGAAAATCTAGTATAATTTTGAATGTAAGCACTGATGGGAATATCCTAGACTTTTCCACACATCATGGGGAGCTTGTTCAATATTTTCTCATTAAAATAAAGTTACGTGCAGTATTTTTATATTTGTCTTTACCAAATCAAAGTAACACCTTTCTATTTCTGATTTTCTCAGATATTTTGTGATAAAAATAATTGAATAAAATCATATGGTTTTATCGATTTTTCTATCAGTGTGGAGTAGTACATTTATGACTCCTCCTGAAAATTGATCCCATATTCCTGAGATAAAGTGACTTGGTCATGATATATTATCCTATTTATAGGTCATTGTACTTTGTCACCATTTTTTAAATGTTTAGATCTATGGTCATAAGGTATATTTACCATTAATTAACTTTTCTTATAGCATAATTAGCTGTTTTAATCTAATTGGTTGATATTACTTCCAAAACAAGTTGGGAAGTTTTCTATTCTCTGGAAAGGTATTTATATATAATATTGGTATCTTTTCTTTAAGTATACATAATAAGTAATATACAAATCCCAATTGACTTGAAGTTTTCTTTCAGAGCTTTTTTCTAAGCTATGTACTAAATTTTGCTAAGAGATACAACATGTTCATCTTTCCCTTTTTTCCTGTTTAAATTCTGGAGTCTAGTATTTTTTTAAGTATTTCACCATTTTATCTAATGATTTACTTTACTGAAAAATGTTATTTATTATAGTTATTATATCTACTTACTATCTGTATGTTTATAGATTTGTACTTATGTTCTCTGATTTTATTATTAAAATAAAATTAGTGTTTTCTCTTTTTATTCTTTCAGTTTTGTTAAATTATTTATTGATTCTTTAAAACTTGTGAAGGAATCAAATTTCTGCTTTGGTGACATTATTTTATATCATATTTATATTTTATTCATTTCTGATTTTACCAATTTATTTTCTTTGTTTTTCTTGGAGATTAGGTTGTTATTCCTTCACTATCTTCTTGAAATGGAAGTTATATTTTTTGATTTTTCAACTGTTATTTCCTAATAAATAAATTTAACCTATAATTTTCTGTATAGGCACTGCTTTAGCCATATCTCATCTGTATGATTTACCTCCCTTCACTATTATTTGAGTATATGGAACCAACAGAAACCTCAACTGATTTGCAACATTTTATTTTTTACAAGAAAAAGATGTCAAATTGCTAGAATGAAATATTAATAATTACATATACATGCCTCATTGTATTATTATAGTTATAATTTTATATTAATATTCTTGGTATACAAATAACACTTTTAAAAAATATTATGTAAATTAAGTTGAAAATCAATACAAGATTATGATGTAAAAATCCTTATGAATAGCTTTTACAATTGCTAAAACCCATATTTTTATTTCATAGCAAGCATAGCAAAATGGGAAAGATAATAATAAAGATAAAAAAGATGCCAGTTTAAAAAATACAATCATTTATTCATTCAACAAATATTTAATAAGCTAGTATATGCCATCCACCATGATACTAATGCACCACCTGTCTTACTGTAGCTTACTTTAAATTGTCATGAAACAAATGGATTTGGTCCACAAAGTTGAACATTGAGCCAATTAACACATGAACATTAAACCAATTAATACATGTCCTTGCCAAGGCAATTTTCATATACACATACACACACACACACACACATACACACACACACACAAACTTTCTACTATCTCTTTAATAAGAAGTACCTGGAGAAAGCTAAGAGATAAAGCAACAGTGGAAGGAGAGAATTCTTGACAACATAACCAAGTGAGACTTATTTTCATTGGGGAAGCAAGCAGTAGGCAATTTCCAATTATGAAGTAATCATTACATAGTTTAAAAGAGTTTATGGGAAGGTTATGGTAATACATTCTTTTATTTCCACACTTTAGTCAACTAAATATTGAAATCCTTCCAATGACTATTTACTAATAGGAGTGAGTATATAGTTTTTTTCTCCTCGAGAGCCTTTTCCTTAGGATCTCTATACTAGCATGATTTTCACTGTTGCAAAGATTTGCAACTGTAGGACAAAATGTTTCATCTTATCCCCTACAATCATTTGGTAGTCAGTTTAAAATGCTAAAAATAATACACAATTCCAGCTGTACATTCAGTTTATAACACCTTAAATATTGCTTGGCAATCCTGATAGCGTGCTATATACTTAATTATCAGTAATATAACAGACCTGAGTTGCTATCTTACTTCTACCCTACAACATTTCTATAATCGTAAACAGATGATTTGATCTTGAGAAAAAATTTCTTCATCAGTAAAATGAAGATAATGATATAGCTTGATAATATTCTTCAAAAAATTTCAAGATTCCAAATCATCATCTGGTAATGGAACTCAGTAAGTAAAACTATTTAATTTTCTAAGAAATATTGGTCATTATTGTGTACAAAATGTAAGACAAAGAAGCTCAGATTTTTGGCTTGTTGTTTCTTAAACGTAAAGGCTTATTACCGAAGTAGGTCCCTCAAACGGGGCAGGTTTGGGAAGGGAGAAAAACTTGTCTAAGTTGGACAAGTTGGTTTTAAGGGATACTTAATTAGTGATGTCTAACGGGTCTGGGCAGATGGATCCAGGATTCAGAAATAAAATCTAGGATGACACATTGTGTCCTGGGAGGTTTGTCCTGCAACACTTCCTTGAATGCAGAATCAACTCAAGGCATCTCTGCTTAGACTTGACCTTGTGCAGAGAAGTAATTGACAGGCCAAATATCCATCAGAAGTATCCTAGTTTTGCAGAGAATTTACTGTGTCTCTCTAATACCTGCAATTAAAGAATTCTCCAACAAAATTTTTCCTTATTACAGATCTAGATGTTTATTTGTTTCCTTGGTATCAACTAACTCTGCAGATTTACTGTTTCTGAAAATGTTTATTCTTATTGTCAGAAAAGATCTAGCCTTGCTGCAATCCCCAGAGAATCAGTAATCCCAGAGCCAGTGGTTAGGTAAAAAGGATAAGACAAGTCCTTATATATAAGAGGTATATATAAGAGGAGTCTTTTGTGGTGGATAAATTCAACAATTCCTTGGGCTTGTATATCAGAATTATTTAGCTTTTATCAAAAGTGCCTACCAGCATATCCACTCACTGCTAAGTACCCAGATGTTCTCATTTATTTGGATTTCATTTGACTTCTATTACTGGCAATTAATCACATAGAACTGAAGGTCAGAACATAGATCTGAAAGCAAGAAATAGTAGAAGATTCCAGTTAATTGACCAGCATTTACTAATATTTTACAGGAAAAAATGAAATCAGATGCATAACTAAATGAAAAATTTAAATCTGGATTCTCTATAGAAATAACATGTCCAGAAATAATTTTTTCAAAGTATTTTATAGACAGCTTCTAGTCTAAAGCAGCAGCCATCTCTCTTCATTATGATAGCCACATAAATGTTTTGTTCTCTCAAAAGAAAGCTGAAAGAAGCCACAAATTTTAACACTGCTTTTTTTCTACTAAATTTTCAGATATTCCCAGTTTACCAACACAAGCATCTGTATGTTTCATTGCAGAGCCCTATGAATGAATCATGTCCATTATCAACACATCATATGTTGACATCACCACCTTCTTGGTTGGGATGCCAGGGCTAGAATATGAAGACATCTGGATCTCTATCCCCATCTGCAGCATGGATCTTATTGCAATTCTAGGAAATTTCACCATCCTTTCTATCATCAAGACAGAGCCCTCCTTGCATGAGCCCATGTACTATTTTCTTTCCATGTTGGCTATGTCTGACTTGGGTTTGTCTTTATCAACTCTGCCCACTATGTTAAGCATCTTCCTGTTCAATGCTCCTGAAATTTCATCCAATGCCTGCTTTGCTCAGGAATTCTTCATTCATGGATTCTCAGTACTGGAGTCCTCAGTCCTCCTGATCATGTCATTTGATAGATTCCTAGCCATCCACAACCCTCTGAGATACACCTCAATCCTGACAACTGTCAGAGTTGCCCAAATAGGAACAGTATTCTCCTTTAAGAGCATGCTCCTGGTTCTTCCTTTCCCTTTCCCTTTAAGAAGCTTGAGATATTGTAAGAAAAACCAATTATCCCACTCCTACTATCTCCACCAGGATGTCATGAAGTTGGCCTGCTCTGACAACCGAATTGATGTCATCTACAACTTTTTTGGAGCATTCTGCCTTATGGTGGATTTTTATTCTCATTGCCGTGTCTTACATCCTGATCCTCAAGACGGTACTGGGAATTGCATCCAAAAAGGAGCAGCTTAAGGCTCTCAATACTTGTGTTTCACACATCTGTGCAGTGATCATCTTCTACCTG
>NW_020257799.1:0-27677 GCF_003255815.1 Theropithecus gelada
GTAAGTTTGGCCTGTAATGAGAGGTGGGAGGTAGGAAAGATGTCTGTTGAATGGAGACTTTGTTAAGCTCTTTGCCCTTGATGGAGAAGACAGCTGTGATAATCCCTGCAGAACGTGTGGTTAGAGATGTGGTCCAGGCAGCTCCAGTTCAGATGGCAAAAGGATGACTTACCGGAGAGCTGCTTGTTTCCCAATTAGTAAAGGAGAAGGGAGATGCTTTCTAATGTTTTCTTTTAAATATTCATCATAAAAAAATTGGTTCTGATTCAAAGTAAAGGACATGATCTCAAAATGGGCCTGAGTGGAGACAGGGGATCCACAAAGCTATTGTCATCCAGGAACATGAGCAAATAATTCTCCGACTGTGTTTTCATCTAATTGGCTTCCTGTGATTTCCTCCTTGGCTCCCCGAGGCTCTCTTTATATTATTATTTGGAAAAACTCTTTATCTGGAGTGCCTTCTTCTGTCTTCCCTGCAAAGCCATCTCAATCCCCACCGCTGGTCCCCATGCAGTGTCAGGCACAGGGCTCACTCGCATAGGTTTCTCAAAGGTGTGTCTACCATGGGCGGCTCTCCTACCATTCGTTTGACTTTCCACCCAGGAGTTAATCTTCTTTCGACTTTCTTCTGGAGCCTTTGCAAAATCAACAGATTCCACACTGGTCTGGTATAATTTCTTGATGGCATCTAAATATTCCTTTGAGACATGAAGGAGGAAAGTAGGAATTAAGAGTAATTTATGTAACTCTATATTACTAAATTTAGTTATTTATAATTCTAGTAAGCCGAATCCCGAACCTGAACAGATGCAGTATCTCCTGTCCATGCGTATTTTTATACAGATGCCACGTAGGCAATGCAAAAGGGTAGTGTGGGCTGGCCCAAAAACAGGTCACTGAAGGTCAGTGCCGGTTTACTGATGGTGTCTTATTACTCACTCTACTACCCAACCTCCTCTTTTATTACAAGATTATCCCTAAATGCACACTTCACTGATGTCTTGTCAGGGTCTGGAACACTCCAGTGGGGGAGAGTTGTGGAAACGGAGCTAAAGTACTCTGAGTAAATGCTCCCCACTTGGGTCGGCCAGGCTCATCTGCCTTGCTTTCTTCCATTAGGCCACTCAGGGACACAGACACCAGGCTGCAGACGAAAGGTGGGTAGGTCAGGTGAAATTTACCTGTAAAAATTGAAACGTCTTTTCTCCGAAGAGCTTGTTAGCGATCTTCAGCTCATATGCATCAGTGGATTTGTTTAATTCAGTCAGAAGCTTTTGAAACTGGTGATGAACATTTCCTGACCTATCAACCTTCAAACATCAAAAAAGCAGATCACTGAATTACTGCATCGGTGTAAATTCTAAACCCGTGCTAAGTCTGTTAGATCAGTTCCTAAAGGCTGGTAGTCTCAATGATGACCTTTATGCTTATTCCCTGATACTTGGTGTATTTCACCTCAAATACTCTTCAAAATCTACCTTACGTTTGACTTCTTCCAGAAAATTCTTCCTGCACTAATGTACTCCAATCTTTTTTCTTCTGAACTAAAGATGCAGCACTGTCTACCACTGGATTTTCTCCTTGTTGGGTTAAAGGGTTAGGTTTAGTTTCCCAGTTAAACTCTCAGCTCCTTAAGGGCAAGGACCATATTTCACTTCTAACAGCCATCAAGGATATGAGTATGTTGAAGTTTGGATATTTTAAATAGATTATGCCAGGAAGCCCTGTTATACCTGTTGGTGGTATCATCTTGTAAGACACAATGACTGATCTATGGTTCTTTCCTCATGATTGTCATTCTCTGCAAGTAACAACTGTGTGTGTCAGGTAGATGGCTAAGGACTTTACATGGGTAACTCTAAGTCTTTAGTTCAATTCGGGTGAAAACAAGAAAGCTCAGAGAATGGAAAATAAACCTCTTTATAGAGACGTAAATTAGAAATGCCAAGTTTTGAACCTAAGCCTGTTAAATCTAGAAACTTCTACTTTCCAGGAAGCATTTTGCACTATTAAGTCTCTAAACCAATATATTCCATAGAAATCATTTTCCAAAATATACTTGGACTTGTGCCTATTCCTCTTAATCTCATTAATGACTCAATTAAAATTATTTTTGTAACATTTTTGTGATTAGTATAATTATAGCTATTTTATAATAACAATAACATTTATTATGACTTTTTATGGGCAGGGCACTGTTATAAATATTTGCATGTATTTGCATGTATTGAGTCAGATTTTTTATTACCCCTACTTTTCTGGGATGAGGTCACTGGGACTCTGAGCAGTTGTGTCATGCTCCTGTTCACCATTTGTGAAGAGCAAAGCTGGAGTTTGAACCTAGCCTATCCTGATCCAGACCTATGCTCTGAAGTACAGGGCTGACTGTCTTTCAGTAACGCAGAAATGAGGAATAATAATTATGTGCCATGAAATGCCAGCCCACTCTGTACGTCTCAATCTTTTCATCCAGGCTTTCCCCTAAGAATGGCCTTTACTTAGTTTCTGTGAAGTTCCAGGTTTAAACTATGACCTGCTCAGGGATCTAAAGCTGAACCAAAGTGCTCTGTGACTCACGTGATGTGTTGCAGCTTTTTCTGTGGTGTTCTTTGGGACTTGATCGAAGTGAAGAACCTGGAAGAGACATGAAGCGGGACAAGAAAACTTTACTCGAAAGATCTGTTTAAGTCAGTGGGTTCACAGTTACGGAAATTCCTGCTCAGCCCCCTGTGCTACCCATCAGGCCACCACATCTATTACCATCTGCATGCAAGCCGCCGGAACCACAGAGAGAAGCTGCAACAGGACAGCGTAAGAAGCTGATACCTACCTTGTTAATTTGTTGTGCAGTGTTGTCTTTGGCCCCTAAGAGGACCATCCCCAATGCTGTTGTGATGCTGATAGGGGAATAGAAGGTGTTGTTCTTTTGTGATTTTCTGAACTGTTTTAACAGATCAAACATGAACTTGGTGTTGGCTTCACTGAGTGAATTCATGGTGAACTCGATGTGATCTGGACTCCTGGAAAAGCATCAGATTCCTGTCAGAATGACTTTAATAAATGCAGTGGTATTTTGTAGTATGATTTTCTTAAAGAAATGACATATCTGGGTTGTGAGATTTTGACATTTAAAGTTCTTCTTTTCTTATTTTTAGCATTTCAATCTTTCTACAATGTGCTTATATTGAACATATTAATGTCCTAATTAAGAGGCTCACAAAATTACTGTTTTTAAAGACTATTGCAAATAAGTAATAGACCCTCTTTATCTTTCCTTCATTGCTGGTTACACTGGGGCTAGGTAGGAAGGCTTTATAATGAATGCTAACAGGAGACCTCTGTGGATCACATCCAACCAGCTCTTAAGATGCGTTCCTGACGTCTCCTTCAAGGCTCTATGGCTGCAAGGCACTCTCCCTCTGTGTTCCTAAAAGTGCACTGGTTTACTTGGAATGAAACAATTTAGATAAAGGACAAATCAGATGAAATAGGTATTTTAATTTTGCCCTGGCAGAATAAGTAAAATATAATCAGACAGAATGCAGGAGATGCATAATATAGAACACAGTGTCATTATTATTCTCAAAAATAATTCATGTTATTAAGCTGGAGTGGCTTGAAGCACTTACCTGTGTTCCTAGAGGAAGCAGAGGTGGGCGGAGAGCCTGTGTGTGTTTGTGGAATGAAGGGTGAGATCCTGAATTTATGCCTCTCCTCTTGCTGCCTCTCCCTCTGTGGTTAGCATTTGAAGTTACTCAACTTTAGATTTCACAAGCAGGCTAACACTCACCTTTATAAGTATGAAAATTTATGACAAAGGACATGATTACTGTTCTAACATTGTACTTCCTTTTTAATCTATAGGGAAAAAATAAAAATGCAAATCAGCAATCACTGGCTCATTTGAAATACCTGTAGGTGCCTTTCTAATATAAATGAGAATAAGGTTAGAATTTCAATTTCCCCTCATTTGTTTCAACTCCATCCCTTTGTATTCTACTCCAGCTGTAAAACAAACAAACAAACAAAAAAACCAAAAAAAAAAAAAAAAAAAGAACAAAAAAACCCCACTATTCTTTTCTTGGATGTTGCATTGTCTTTTAGGCATACTTTGAATACCAAACAACTACAAAGCTTACATTTCCTGTTTTTCAGTTCTGAAAGTTTTTGTTATCCCATGAATTTCTTAGTAATTATCTGTATAACAAGGAATATAGTGCTAATTCTAAGTCCAAAGAGATACTGAAGAAGTATACCTCAGTATCTCATAGCATACTATGAAGAACAGGATTCTATTGCCTTCTCCTGAATGCTCTGCCTTGGCAGTGATCCTACAGTCAACTCCCGTGCCCCTTACAACCATCCCAGATGTTTTCGGTTGCATAGAGTCAGTGAGAAAGTTATTTACCTTGCTGAGTGATATGGTTTGGCTGTGTTCCCCCCCCAAATCTCAACTTGAATTGTATCTACCAGAATTTCCACAAGCTGTTGGAGGGACCCAGGTGGAGGTAATTGAATCACGGGCACCTGTCTTTCCTGTGCCATTGTTTCCAGAGCCTTGTACTTCATTCTTCCCTTTCTTGAGACCCTGGAAATCAGGAATCCGCCTCCTGTTTCTATGGATTTGCCTATTCTAAACATTTTATATAAATGGAATCATACAGTACGTCCTTTTGTGACTGGCTTCTTTGATCTAGTATTGTTTTCAAGGTTTGTCCATGTTGTTGCGTGGATCAGTACATCATTCCTTTTTGTGGTCGAATAATATTCCATTGTATGAATACACCACATTTTCTTCATGCATAAGTTGATGGACATTTGTGTTGTTTCCATCCTTTTACTATTATGAATAATGGTGCTCTGACCTTTCATGTACATTTTGTCTGCATGGCATATGTCTTCCTTTCTTTTGAGTATAAACCTATGAATGAAACCGCTGGGTCATATGGTAACTCTAGGTTAACATTTTGAGGAAATGCCAGACTCTTCTCCATAGAATTCTACACAAGTGTGCATTCCAACCTACCGTGAATAGAGTTCTGATTTCTCCACATCCTCCCCAACACTTGGTATTGTCATGGGCTTTTTTAACACCAGCAGTGAGTTTGTTTTCTCAGCACATCACAAAATCAAGGGAGAATCATCTACAACAAGGTTCCAGAAATACATAGGATGGAAGTAGGGGCTGGACGGGAGAAAGGAAGCTGTGTTTCTAATCTGAACGTTTCTCACCTGCCTGTTTCCCCAACCTCCAAGACATACTCTTCCTAGGTCTCCTGTATCAATACATATGTTCCAAGTCTCTGAATGAGATTGGGAGGCATAAGTTCCCTGATTTAAGTTGGGGAATAGACTAATGGGGTGTTGATGAACTAAAAAGTCCAAAGATAGAAGAAAAAGAAACAAGAGGAAATATACGAGATGAAGAATTCCAAAAATGAATAATGGTCTTCTCAGCTGAGTCTGCATCCAGGGCCATGAGATGAAAATGGACCTTCCTCTACATGGAGTAGGATGGGTTTACCTGGGTACCAAAGAGAAGGAATCTAACATCTCCTAGGACAGAAGCAAGAAGCTCAACCCTGGGAATGGAGGGGAAAAAAACAGGATAACAAGCTGAGACAAACTGGGGTTACAGGGGACATATCTATGGAAGAGAATTTCATACTATGGCTAAATCTTCTGAGATGCTGAGGTTTGTCATGAAGGTGGAACTTGAGGAAAGGTACTAACTGAAAATGACCAGGAGTTTGCTTAAATTTAGAGAAAGCTTGGATGAATTCAAATGAGAAATCACGCCAGGCATCAGACATTTTTCTTCTGTTCCTAAAAAGTACTCCTGGTATGTGATGGGCAGGCTAGACAGGACATATCCTGATGTGAGAGATGGGACATATCCTGATGTCGTATATTGCCATATAGAGAACTCAGGAATTCCAAGAAGTTGTTTCATGTGAACACTTGCCAAGTTATGTCTCTCACTATTTCATAAACATATGCCAACTTCATTGGCTCCAGGAATCCAGAAATTAAAAACAAATCCTCAATGGGAAATTACACTTTCAGGAAATATCCTGTCATTACTAATGCCTTTATAGATTGGTTGAGAAATATCTCCTAGACTTTTCTGGACCTCACTTCCTTCTGAAGGTTGTAAAGTTTTCTCAGCGTTCTTAACTTACAAATGAAAGAACATTTATTTATTGTTTCTTACCTATGTAAGAACTGTAGTTACATATGAGACTATTTCCCTCTCTTCTTTTCAAACCTTACTGGAGTTGTTTTCCCCTCATGAAAACTAAACAAGGAAAGCTAGTTAATCTTGTTCTCAGGTTGTTCAAAATATACATATCTATATCTGTAGAGAGATCCTTGGGAATACAGTAGTTGGCATATATTCTGTTATTTGATGCTTGAAAAATCTCCTCCACTGACCAGTTTCCCTGTAGATAGGCACAAGCACATAGTTAAGAAACAATAAATAAAATGTTCTCTATAATTTGTAACTTAACACAGCTGAGAAAACTTTACAGCCTTCATAAGGAAGTGAGGTCCAGGAAAATCTAGGAGATGTTTCTTAACCAATCTATAAAGGCATTAGGAATGACAGGAGATTTCCTGAAAGTGTAATTTCCCATTGATAATTTGTTTTTAATTTCTGGATTCTGGAGCCAATGAAGTTGACGTATGTTTATGAAATGCCAAGAGACATAAGTTGGCAAGTGTTCATATGCAAAAACTTCTTGGAATTCCTGAGTTCTCTGTCACAATATATGACATCAGGATATGTCCCATGTCACACATCAGGATATGTCCTATCTAGCTTCCCTATCACACACCAGGAGCAGTTTTTAGGAACAGAAAAAAATGCCTGAAATGATTTCTCATTTGAATTCATCCAAGCTTTCTCTAAATTTAAGCCAACTCCTGGTCATTTTCAGTTAGTACCTTTCCTCAAGTTCCACCTTCATGACAAACCTCAGCATCTCAGAAGATTTAACCATAGTCTGAAATTCTCTTCCATAGGTAGGTCCCCTGTAGCCCCAGTTTATCTCAGCTTGTTATCCTGCTTTTTTCCCCTCCATTCCCAGGCTGAGCTTCTTGCTTCTGTCTTATGAGATGTTAGATTCCTTCTCTTTGGTACCCAGGTAAACCCATCTTAATCCACATAGAGGAAGGTCCATGTTTGTCTTATAGCCCTGGATGCAGATTCAGCTGAGAAGACCATTATTCATTTTTGGAATTCTTCATCTCATATATTTCCTCTTGTTTCTTTTTCTTCTATCTTTGGACCTTTTAGTCATCAACACCCCATTAGTCTATTCCCCAACCTAAATCAGGGACCTTATACCTCCCAATCTCATTCAGAGATTCAAAACATATGTATTGATACAGGAGACCTAAGAACAGCATGTCTTGGAGGTTGGGGAACAGGCAGGTGAGAAACGTTCAGATTAGAAACACAGCTTCCTTTCTCCCGTCCAGCCCCTACTTCCATCCTATGTATTTCTGGAACCTTGTTGTAGATGAATCTCCCTTGATTTTGTGATGTGCTGAGAAAACAAACTCACTGCTGGTGTTAAAAAGAGCCCATGACAATACCAAGTGTTGGGGAGGATGTGGAGAAATCAGAACTCTATTCACAGTAGGTTGGAATGCATATTTGTGCAGAATTCTATGGAGAAGAGTCTGGCATTTCCTCAAAATGTTAACCTAGAGTTACCATATGACCCAGCGGTTTCATTCATAGGTTTATACTCAAAAGAAATGAAGACATATGCCATGCAAAAAAAAAAATGTTCATGAAAGGTCAGAGCATCATCATTCATAATAGTAAAAAGATGGAAACAGCACAAATGTCCATCTAGTTATGAACAAAGAAAATGTGGTCTATTCATACCATGGAATATTATTCGGCCACAAAAAGGAATGACGTGCTGATCCATGCAAGGACATGGACAAACCTTGACAATAATACTAGATGAAAGAAGCCAGTCACAGAAGGACAAATACTGTATGATTCTATTTATATGAAATGTTTAGAATTGGCAAATCCATAGAAACAAGAGGTAGATTTGTGGTTTCCAGGGTCTCGAGAGAGGGAAGAATGAAGTACAAGGTTTCTTTTGGAAGTAGTGAAATTATTGTGGAATGAGATGATGATGGTGATAGCACAACTTTGTGAATGTACTAAAAATCATTGAATTGTACAGTTGAAAATGGTGAACCTGATGGTATATAAATTACATGTTAATAAAAAGGGGAGTTCACAAAAGAAAACCAGCCCTCTATTCTGGTGGTCAGGGAGATATTGGATTAAATGGCCTTGGACAACAACCCTCTCTCTGGCCACAGACATTCTTCAGATTACAAGATATTCCAGGGAAAACACTGGAATGAGTCTGAAGCCAGGTGCTAAATAGTAGGACCACTGAGCAATGTTGTGATCCTGATAGTTCAAACAACTTATTTTTCTGCTTCATTTTTAAATGAAAAATTTAAAAACTGCCATTCAAAATGGCCCGTTTGTTTCAATTGTTCTTCTCAGTGTTAGCCTGTTAACTCAGTGTATTAGTCTGTTTTCATGCTGCTGATAAAGACATACCCAAGACTGGCAAGAGAAAGAGGCTTAATTGGACTTACACTTCCATGTGATTGGAGAGGCCTCCGAATCATGGTGGGAGGCAAAAGTTATTCTTACATGGTGGCAGCAAGAGAAAATGAGGAAGAAGCAAAAGAAAAAAACCCCTGATAAACCCATCAGATCTCCTGAGACTTATTAACTATCACGAGAATAGCACAGAAAAAGACCGGTCCCCATGATTCAGTTACCTCCACATGGGTCCCTCCAACAACACGTGGGAATTCTGGTAGATACAATTCAAGTTGAGATTTGGGTGGGGACACAGCCAAACCGTATCACTCAGCAAGGTAGATAACTTTCTCACTGACTCTATCCAACAGAAAACATCTGGGATGGTTGAAAGGGGCACGGGAGATGACTGGCAGGATCACTGCCAAGGTAGAGCATTCAAGAGAAAGCAATAGAATCCTGTTCTCCATAGTATGCTATGAGATACTGAAGTACACTTCTTCGGTATCTCTTTGGACTTAAAATTAGAATTATATTCCTTGTTATACAGAAAAATAACTAATGAAATGCATAGGATGACAAAAACTTTCAGAACTGAAAAACAGGAAATGTAAGCTTTTTAGTTGTTTGGTGTTCAAAGCATGCCTTAAAGACAATGCAACATCCAAGAAAAGAATGGCCCTTTTTCTGTGTTTGTTTTGTTTGTTTGTTTTCTTTTCTTTTCTTTTTTTTTTTTAACATCTGGAGTTGTATACAAAGGAAAGGAGCTGAAATTAATGAGAGGAAATTGGAATTCTAACCTTATTCTCATTGGCAATAGAAAGTCACCTACATTATTTCAAATGAGCCAGTGATTGCTGATTTACATTTTCATTTTTTCCCTATAGATTAAAAAGGAAGTACAATGGTAGAACAGTAATCGTATCCTTTGTCATAAATGTTCTCACTCATCAAGGTGAGTGTTAGCCTGCTTGTGAAATCTCCTCTCCACAGAGGGAGAGGCAGCAAGAAAGTCACCTACAGGTATTTCAAATGAGCCAGTGATGCTGATTTGCATTTGCATTTTTTCCCTGTAGATTAAAAAGGAGTGTTAGCCTTCTTGTGAAATGTCTTCTCCACAGAGGGAGAGGCAGCAAGAGGAGAGGCATAAATTCAGGATCTCACCCTTCATTCGACAGACACACACAGGCTCTCTGCCCACGTCTGCTTCCTCTAGGAATACAGGTAAGTGCTTCAAGCCACTCCAGCTTAATAACATGAATTATTTTTGAGAATAATAATGATACTGTGTTCTATATCATGCATCTCCTGCATTCTCTCTGATTATGTTTTACTTATTCTGCCAGGGCATAATTAAAATATCTGTTTCATCTGATTTGTCCTTTATGTAAATTACTTAGTTCCAAGTAAACTAAGGCACCCTGAGGAACACAGAGGGAGAGTGCCTTGCAGCCACAAAGCCTTGAAGGAAATGTCAGGGATTCCTCTTAAGAGCTGGTTGGATGTGATCCACAAAGGTCTCCTGTTAGCATTCATTATGAAGCCTTCCTACCTGGCCCCAGTGTAACCAGCAATGAAGGAAAGATAAAGAGGGTCTATTACTGATTTATAATAGTCTTTAAAAACAGTAATTTTGTGAGCCTCTTAATTAGGACATTAATATATTTAATATATGCACATTGTAGAAAGATTGAAACGTTAAAAACGAGAAAAGAAAAACTTTAAATGTCAAAATCTCACAACCCAGATATGTCATTCCTTTAAGAAAATCATACTACAAAATACCACTGCATTTATTAAAGTCATTCTGACAGGAATCTGATGCTTTTCCAGGAGTCCAGATCACATCGAGTTCACCATGAATTCACTCAGTGAAGCCAACACCAAGTTCATGTTCGATCTGTTCCAACAGTTCAGAAAATCACAAAAGAACAACACCTTCTATTCCCCTATCAGCATCACATCAGCATTAGGGATGGTCCTCTTAGGGGCCAAAGACAACACTGCACAACAAATTAACAAGGTAGGTATCAGCTTCATTACTCTGTCCTGTTGCAGCTTCTCTCTGTGGTTCCGGCGGCTTGCATGCAGATGGTAATAGATGTGGTGGCCTGATGGGTAGCACAGGGAGCTGAGCAGGAATTCCCGTAACTGTGAACCCACTGACTTAAACAGAGCTTTCGAGTAAAGTTTTCTTGTCCCGCTTCATGTCTCTTCCAGGTTCTTCACTTCGATCAAGTCCCAAAGAACACCACAGAAAAAGCTGCAACACATCACGTGAGTCACAGAGCACTTTGGTTCAGCTTTAGATCCCTGAGCAGGTCATAGTTTAAACCTGGAACTTCACAGAAACTAAGTAAAGGCCATTCTTAGAGGAAAGCCTGGATGAAAAGATTGAGATGTACAGAGTGGGTTGGCATTTCATGGCACATAATTATTATTCTTCGTTTCTGCGTTACTGAAAGACAGTCAGCCCTGTACTTCAGAGCATAGGTCTGGATCAGGATAGGGTGGGTTCAAATTGCAGATTTGCTCTTCACAAATGATGAACATGGCAGGACACAATTGCTCAGAATCCTAGTGATCTCATCCCAGAAAACTAAGGGTAATAAAAAATCTGACTCAATACATGCAAATACATGCAAACATTTCCAACAGTGTCTTGCCCATAAAGTCATAATAAATATTATTATTATAAAATAGCTATAATCATACTAATCACAGTAATATTGCAAAAATAATTTAATTTTAATTGAGTCATTAATGAGATTAAGAGGAATAAGCACAAGTCTATTTTGGAAAATGATTGCTATGGAATATATTGGTTTAGAGCCTTAATAGAGAAAAATGCTTTGCTGGAAAGTAGGAGGTTCTAGATTTAACAGGCTTAGGTTCAAAACTTGGCACTTCTAATTTATGTCTCTATAAATAGAGTTTTTTTTCTATTCTCTGAGCTTTCTTGTTTACATCTGAATTGAACTAAAGACTTAGAGTTACCCATGTAAAGCTCTTACCCATGTACCTGGCACACACTGTTCTCACATGCAGAGAATGACCATCATAAGGAAAGAGCCATAGATCAGTCAGTGTGTCTTACAAGATGATACTACCAACAGGTATAACAGGGCTTCCTGGCATAATCTATTTAAAATATCCAAACTTAAATATACTCATATTCTTGATGTCTGTTAGAAGTGTAATGTGGTCCTTGTCCTTAAGGAACTGACAGTTTAACTGGGAAGCCAAACCTAACCCTTTAAGCCAACAAGGGGAAAACCCAATGGTAGACAGTGCTGCATCTTTAGTTCAGAAGAGAGAAGATTGGAGTACATTAGTGCAGGAAGAATTTTCTGGAAGAAGTCAAACGTAAGGTAGATTTTGAAGAGTATTTGAGGTGAAATACACCAAGTATCAGGGAATAAGCATAAAGGTCATCATTGAGGATACCAGCCTTTAGGAACTGATCTAACAGACTTAGCACGGGTTTAGAATTTACACCGATGCAGTAACTCAGTGATCTGCTTTTTTGATGTTTGAAGGTTGATAGGTCAGGAAATGTTCATCACCAGTTTCAAAAGCTTCTGACTGAATTAAACAAATCCACTGATGCATATGAGCTGAAGATCGCTAACAAGCTCTTCGGAGAAAAGACGTTTCAATTTTTACAGGTAAATTTCACCTGACCTACCCACCTTTCGTCTGCAGCCTGGTGTCTGTGTCCCTGAGTGGCCTAATGGAAGAAAGCAAGGCAGATGAGCCTGGCCGACCCAAGTGGGGAGCATTTACTCAGAGTGCTTTAGCTCCGTTTCCACAACTCTCCCCCACTGGAGTGTTCCAGACCCTGACAAGACATCAGTGAAGTGTGCATTTAGGGATAATCTTGTAATAAAAGAGGAGGTTGGGTAGTAGAGTGAGTAATAAGATACCATCAGTAAACCGGCACTGACCTTCAGTGACCTGTTTTTGGGCCAGCCCACACTACCCTTTTGCATTGCCTACGTGGCATCTGTATAAAAATATGCATGGACAGGAGATACTGCATCTGTTCAGGTTCGGGATTCGGCTTACTAGAATTATAAATAACTAAATTTAGTAATATAGAGTTACATAAATTACTCTTAATTCCTACTTTCCTCCTTCATGTCTCAAAGGAATATTTAGATGCCATCAAGAAATTATACCAGACCAGTGTGGAATCTGTTGATTTTGCAAAGGCTCCAGAAGAAAGTCGAAAGAAGATTAACTCCTGGGTGGAAAGTCAAACGAATGGTAGGAGAGCCGCCCATGGTAGACACACCTTTGAGAAACCTATGCGAGTGAGCCCTGTGCCTGACACTGCATGGGGACCAGCGGTGGGGATTGAGATGGCTTTGCAGGGAAGACAGAAGAAGGCACTCCAGATAAAGAGTTTTTCCAAATAATAATATAAAGAGAGCCTCGGGGAGCCAAGGAGGAAATCACAGGAAGCCAATTAGATGAAAACACAGTCGGAGAATTATTTGCTCATGTTCCTGGATGACAATAGCTTTGTGGATCCCCTGTCTCCACTCAGGCCCATTTTGAGATCATGTCCTTTACTTTGAATCAGAACCAATTTTTTTATGATGAATATTTAAAAGAAAACATTAGAAAGCATCTCCCTTCTCCTTTACTAATTGGGAAACAAGCAGCTCTCCGGTAAGTCATCCTTTTGCCATCTGAACTGGAGCTGCCTGGACCACATCTCTAACCACACGTTCTGCAGGGATTATCACAGCTGTCTTCTCCATCAAGGGCAAAGAGCTTAACAAAGCCTCCATTCCACAGACATCTTTCCTACCTCCCACCTCTCATTACAGGCCAAACTTACAGCAACTCAACATGAGAGTGAATAGGAAGATACCCCAGGAAGTAGTGTCTGACAGCACAGGACATGTGTTTCATATTACAGAGCTCATATCACTTGTCCTAAAAAGCAGTTAGGGCCTACATCCTCTGATTCAGGACCCCAGAGTTAAAAGAAAAATAATCGGAAGAGGAGGGAGGGAGAAAGGAAAGATGTGTTGAAAGAGTAGATAAAATCAGTGTATTAGTATTCCAAATCAGATGAACTAGAGTCACTCATACACAGAGAACCTAAACTCCTTCTCTATCACAAGAAGTGATGTCTCCGTCAAGGTAACTTTATCCGACTGGAGCCTGAAAGAAAGCTGCATATGGTGAACCATTGGTCAGTGAGTCTAATAATTCAAAGATCAAAGTCAGTGAGTCTCAAGTAAGGATTTGGGTGAATAATTAATGATCAGTCACGAACATTTGCAAAGCATCTTCCAGACAAACTATTTGTACCTTGTATAAAAGACTCTTTTATTCTTTCTCTTGCAGAAAAAATTAAAAACCTACTTCCTGATGGAAGTATTGGCAACGATACCACACTGGTTCTTGTGAACGCAATCTATTTCAAGGGTCAATGGCAAAATAAATTTAATAAAGAAAATACTAAAGAGGAAAAATTTTGGCCAAACAAGGTATTGTCTATATTTTACTTATGTAATATAATATGTTAATAAATTTAAACATTGCTGATGGAATGTACAAGTAAAAAATAAAATTTATCATGTCTGTTATTTTGTTGTTTTAGTCTTATACTTTATTTAGTAAGAAATACCTGAAGAAACTTTTGTGTCTAACTCATTAAATTCTTGGGTTGTCTTAGAAGAAGGATGTGTTGATATCTCAATAATATTATCTTTTCAGTCTTGTGTCTCACTTGGTATTTGTTGGACACATTGATTTATTGCAGAATACACACAAGTCTGTACAGATGATGAGGCAAAACAAGTCCTTCAATTTTGCCTTGCTGGAGGATGTACAGGCCAAGGTACTGGAAATACCATACAAAGGCAAAGATCTAAGCATGATTGTGCTGCTGCCGAATGAAATCAATGGTCTGCAGAAGGTAAAAACTTGCATCTACAACTCTTCTACTGCCTGACTTTTTTCCAAAGATACCAAGTTTAAGCAAGGTAAAAACTTGTGACCAAATTTCCTCAAAATAATGAAAAATTCAAAGGGAGGAATGATTACTCACCTTCATATTACAAATATTTAAGCATAGGGCCTGACACAAACTGAAGGCTTAATTAATTATTAATTTATTAGAGTTACATGCATAATATATCAATTTGATGATATTATTATGCAGCAATTTAAACTTGACTGGGAGAAATACATAGCAATGTGAGGAAAGTTTACAAATACACCAAGTAAAAAAGGGAATAGAGATTTAGGGTATATACAATAATTGCAATGTATACTAAATAATATATACAGAAAAATAAGATGAGCCTATTAAAAATTGACACATGTAGTAAGCTGTTGGCACAAGAAATAGTGATATATACAGTTCATTGTATACAAAATATTGTAATCATATTTTACATATGTATTATACATTTGTATACATACATATGCACACATTACATATACATAAAAACATGATTCCGTTTTTAGATACATATATTTACATATACACATATAATTCAGTGTATTGATATATTCAGGACTCATATTTTTCCTATTCGAATAATATCTAATAATGAACCTTCTGTATTTCACATTATTGCCAAAATAAAGATACTCCACATAGTCAACTCATTGTTAAGGTGTATTAGAGATCAATAGTTAGTCATATCAGTTTCCTTTTTCCATTTGTATAGCTTGAAGAGAAACTCACTGCTGAGAAATTGTTGGAATGGACAAGTTTGCAGAATATGAGAGAGGCACATGTGGATTTACACTTGCCTCGGTTCAAAGTGGAAGAGAGCTATGACCTCAAGGACACGTTGAAAAACATGGGAATGGTGGATCTCTTCAATGGGGATGCAGACCTCTCAGGCATGACCGGGAGCCGCGGTCTCACGGTATCTGAAGTGCTACACAGGGCCTTTGTGGAGGTCACTGAGGAGGGAGCAGAGGCTGCAGCTGCCACCGCTGTAGTAACAGAGCTTTCATCACCTCTTTTAACTAATGAAGAGTTCCATTGTAATCACCCTTTCCTATTCTTCATCAGGCAAAATAAGACCAACAGCATCCTCTTCTTTGGCAGATTCTCATCCCCTTAGATGCAATTAGTCTGTCACTCCATTTGGAAAATGTTCGCCTGGAGGTGTTCTGGTAAACTCATTGCTGGCAACAACAGATTCTCTTCACTCATATTTCTTTTCAATCTCATAGTCATCATCAAGAATTTAATGATTGAAATAGTATGCTTTTCTTTCTTTCTCTTTATAAGAACACATATAAACCTACATTTTCTTCCAGAAGAATTCTCCGTGAGGAAAAATGTCCAAGATAGGATGAATAATTTAATACTGTATCTTCTAAATTTGAAATGTAATTCTGTTTGTGACCTGTTTTAAATTAACCAAACCAAATCATACTTTCTCTTTAGACGTAGCAACCTAGAAACCCACATTTCTTTGAATGTAGTTGATACCTGAAATCCTTCTTACATTTCTAAATTTTGTGATTCTATAAAATACATCATCAATAAAATAATGACTTACTTAAATCATTTTTGCATTACTTTTTTTCTCTCAGGAAAGGGGAAGTGTCCACTTGCACGTAGGAAAGATAATTTAGAAATATATTAATCATATACAAAGGAAAATTCAAAACAAGAGTAGTTCATGACCAACCTGGAGTAGAAGGCAGATCTCAGAACTTGAGGAGCCTTGTAAACCACATTAGAAACTTTCTATTTTATGCTAAAAGGGATAAGAAGCTCATTAGAGGCTTTGATTGTTTGATTGTTTATTTGTCAAAGGGGGATAAAATTATATCTGCATCTTGAAAATACACTATTTTACTTTAAGTTCTGGGGATACAAATGCAGAAAGTGTAGGTTTGTTACATGGGTGTGGTGATTTACTGCATATGCCATGGTGGTTTGCTGCACCGATCAACCCATCATCTAGGTTTTATGCCCTGCATGCATTAGCTATTTGTCCTAATGCTCTCCCTTCCCTTGCCCCCCATCCCCCAACTGGCCCCAGTGTGCGTTGTTCCCCTCTCTGTATCCATGTTCTGATTGTTCAACTCCCAATTATATGCAAGAACAAGCAGTGTTTGGATTTCTGTTAATGTGTTAGTTTGCTGAGGATGATGGCTTCTAGCTTCATCCATGTCCCTGCAAAGGACATGATCTCATTCCTTTTCATGGCTGCATAGTATTCTATGGTATATATGTACCACATTTTCTTTATCCAGTCTGTCATTGATGGGCATTTGTGTTGGTTCTATGTCTTTGTTATTGTAAATAATACTAACTATTCTTAAATTTTTAGGGCTGGTGTGATGTGAACAACTAAAATTAATAAATATGTTGCTGAAAATGTTTATTGTTACAACTATTTTGGAAAAACTTGGCAATATCTGGTTATTTTGGTAATTCTATGTTTAAATATATACCCTAGGCCACGTGCAGTGGCTGTCACCTGTAATCCCAACAATTTGTGAGGTTGAGAGGGGCAGATCACTTGAGGTCAGGAGTTTGAGACCAGCCTGGCCAACATGGTGAAACCCTGTCTCTACTAAAATTACAAAAAATAAAAATAAAAATAAATTAGCCAGGCATGGCGGTGCATGCCTGTAATCCTAGCTACTCAGGAGGCTGAGGTGGGGGGATCCCTTGAACCTGGGAGGTAGAGGTTGCAGTGGGCTGAGATTGTGCCACTGCCCTCCTGCCTGGCTGACTGAGACTCTGTCTCAAAGAAAAAAACCTCTCTTTCTTTCTATATATAGCCTAGATGAACCCATGTACTATGTTGCACAAGACACATATAAAGGCATGAATTGCAACAATCTTGACAATGGCGAAGAATTAGAAACAACTTAAATGTATATCAAAAGAAGAATAAGGAAAAATTAAGCTAGGTTTATACAGTGGACTATTCTATAGCAGTGAATATAAATGAAGTGGATAATCATGTGTCAAAGAGAATAAATCTCTAGACATAATAGCAAGGAACTGGAAATCAAATGGAAAAGAATGTGTAAATATCACTTATGAAACATTTTAAAAGCACCGATAACATATATCTGTAATGTATTGTGTTTTAACATAGGAATGACAACATATTAACTTGTGTCAAATTTAGGTAGTAGGCATATGAAGTTCTTAAATTGTTTTCAAAACCTTTTTTAAACAGTTAATTTTTTTAAAAAAATGGTAAATAAAAATTGTATATATTAATGGTATACAACATGAAGTTTTGACATATGCCCACATTGTGGAATGGCTAAATTAAGCTAATTAGCATATCCATTACCTCATATAATTATCATTTTTGTAGCTAGAACACTTAAAATCTACTCCCTCAGCAATTTTCAAGTATACAATATAACAGTATTAAATATAGTCATGATGATGTAAAATAGATGCCTTGAACTTATTCCTCTTGTTTAACTGAAATTTCATATCCTTTACTAACATCTTCCCAACCCCTCCACCCCACCACCCTCAGGTAATGACCATTCTACTCTCTGTTTCTATGAGTTCAACGTTTTTAGATTCCACATATAATTGAGGTTATGTAGTATTTGTCTTTCTGTGCCTTGCTTACTTCACTTAACATAATATCCTCCAGGTTCATCCATGTTGTTGCGAATGACAGAACTGTCTTTTTTTTATGGTGGAATAGTATTTCATTGTGTATATATATCATATTTTCTTTATTTATTCATTTGTTGGTGGACACAGGCTGATTTCATGTCTTGGCTATTGTGAATAATGCTGCAATGAACATGAGATACAAATAATTCTTTGACATGCAGATTTCATACCCTTTGGATATATTCCAAGAAGTGGGATTGCTGAATCATATGTTAGATCTGTTCTTAAAATTCGGAGGAATCTCCATAATGTTTTCTAAACGGCTGTACAAATTTTATTCCCACCAACAATGTACCAGGGTTCCCTTTTCTCCACATCCTCACAAACACTTGTTATCCTTTGACTCTTTGATAATAGCCATCCTATTGGGTGTAAGATGGTATCTCATTGTGATTCTGATTTGCATTTCCCTGAGGATTAACGAAGTTAAGCAATTTTCTATGTAACTGTTGGCCATTTGTATATCTTCTTTTGAAAATGTCTATTCAGCTCCTTTGCCCATTTTAAATATGTATATGTATATGTATATATTTTGCTGTTCCAGATCATTTTTTCCCATTTGGTAGGTCATCTCATCTCTCTGTTGATTGTGAATTCTTCACTCCTTGGCTGTGCAGAAGCTTCTGTTTTATGTAATCACATTTGTCTATTTTTACTTTTGTGGCCTGTGCTTTTGGAATCATATCTAAAAAATCATTGTCCAGACCAATGTCATGAAGCTTTTCCTCTATGTTTTCTTTTAGTAGTTCTACATTTTCAGTTCTTACATATAAGCCTTCAATCTGTTTTCAGTTGACTTTTGTATATGGTGTGAGATGAGGATCTAATTTCCTTTTTCTCCATATGGATATCCAATTTGTTTTCAACACCCTTTATTGAAAAGACTGTCCTTTCCTGATTGTGTGTCCTTGGCATCTTTGTTGAAAATCAATTCACTATATATGCATGGATTTATTTCTGAGTCTTCTATTCTGTTTCGTTGGTCTATATGACTGTTTTTAGCCAGTACCATGCTGCTTGATTCCTACAGCTTTGTAGAATATTTTGAAGTCAGGTAGGGTGATGCCTCCTGCATCGTTATTTTTCAAGGTTAGTTTGGCCACTGGGGGTCTTTTTTCATTCCATGCAAATTTTAGGATGTTTTCTTATATTTATAAGAATTGGATTGAAATGAATCTGTGGATCCCTTTTGGTGGTGTGGACATGTTAACAATATTAATTCCTCCAAACCATGAACACAAGATATCTTTTATTTATCTGTGTTTTCTTCAGTTTCTTTCATCAATGTTTTGGTTTTCAGTGTATAGATCTTTCACTTCATTGGTTAAATTTATTTCCAAGTATTTCACTTTTTAGTAGCCATTGCAAATGGGAGTGTTTTCTTGATTTCTTTTTTATATAGTTAATTGTTAGTACATAAAAACACTAGTAATTTTTGCATGTTGGTTTTGTATCCTGCAACTTTGTAGAACTCATTTATTAGTTCTAACATATTTTTGGTAGCTGCTTTAGGGTTTTCTATACATAAGATCATGTCATCTCAACCAGATTGTTTAACTGTTCCTTTCTGATTTGAATATCTTTTATCTTTTTCTTTTGCCTAATTGCTCTGGCTAGAACTTCCAGTGCTATGTTGAACAGAAGTGATGAGAGTAAGCATCCTTGTCTTGTTCCTGATTTTAGAGGAAAAAGTTTCAAAATCTCATCATTGAATATAATTTTAGCTGTGCAATGGGCTTTATTTTGTTGAGGTATATATTTTTTGTGCCTAATATCTTGCAAATTTTTATCATGAAAAAATTTTAAATGTTTTCAAATGCTGTTTCTGCATCTATTGAGATGGTTACATGATTTTTGTCCTTCATTCTGTTAATGTGGTATATCAAATTTATTGATTTGCATATATTGAACCATCCTTGCATCCCTGGGATAAATTCCACTTCATGATGTTGAATGATCCTTTTGATATGCTGTTGAATTTGGTTTGCTAGTACTTTTTTGAAGATTTTTGCATCTACATTCATCAGCGATATTGGCATGTAATTTTCTTTTCTTATAGTGTCCTTGTGTGATTTTGGTATCATGGTAATTCTTGCTTCCTAAAATAAGTTTGGAAGGATTCCTCACTCTTTGTTTATTTGGAAGAGTTTGAGAAGAATTGGTATTGCTTCTTCTTTAAATGTTTAGCAGAATTAAACTATGTTTGTGAATTAAAAGACTTAATATTGTTAAGATGACAATATCACCCAAAGCTACCTACAGACTTTTTTGTAAAGATAGAAAAACTCATCCTAAAATTAATATGGAATTTCAACACACCTTAAATAGCCAAAACCGTCTTGAAAAAGAACAAAATTTGGAGGTTTCACATTTCCTGTTTTCAAAACCTATTACAAAGTTACAGTAATCCAAATGATGTGGTATTGGCAAAAGACAGATATATAGACCAATGGAATAGAATAGAGACTCCATAAATAAACCCTTCTGTAAATGGTCAAAAGATTTTGACTAGTGTTTCAAGACCATTCAGTGGGGGAAATTACAGTCTTTTCAACAAATGGTGCTGGAAAATCTAGAAATCTACATGCCAGTGAATGAATTTGGACCCTTACCTTGAAGCATATATAGAAGTTAACTCAAAAGGATTAAAGACCTAATTGTTAGAATCAAAATGATAACTTTAGAAATAAAGATAGGCAAGAGGCTTCATAATATTGGACTTAACAATGACTTCTTGAATATGACACCAAAAGCACCATTACCAAAAGAGAAAATAGATTAATTTGACTTCATTAAGATTAATAACTTTTGTGCATCAAAGGACACTATCAAGACATAGTTAAAAAGTAACGTACAGAACGAGAGAAAATATTTACAAATAATAATTTGATATATAATTCACATCCAAAATATATAAAGCACTCAACTCTACAACAACAAACAACCCAATTTAATAGAGAGAAAAAGGACTTTAATAGGCATTTTCCCAAAGATACTTGTGGCCAGTGATTACATGAAAAGATGCTGAACTTCAAAACCACATTGAGAATCAGAAAACAGCAAGTGATGGTAATGATGTAGAGAAACTGGAACCCTAGAAATTGCATTGCTGGTGGGAATGTAAATTGGTGAAGTAGCTGTGGACATCAATACAGCAGTTCCTCAAATAACTAAATATAGAATTAATGTATAATCCAGCAATCCTACTTCCAGGTGTATACACAAAAGAATTGAAAACAGGCACTCGAATATATATTTGTACACCAATGTTCATTGTGACACTATTCAAAATAAACAAAAGGTGTAAACAACCCAAATGTCCATGGTATATACTATGGTATATACTGACAATAGAATATTATTCAGTCTTAAAAAGAAATAACATCCTGATACATGCTACAACAGGGACCAACCCTCAAAACGTTATGCTGAGTGAAATAAGACAGAAACAGAAGGACACATATTGCCGGAAACAAAAGGACACATGATTCCACTTATGTGAGGGACCTAGAATAGAAAAATTCATGGAGACGTAAAGTAAAATAGTGATTATCATGGTCTGGGGGAATGGGAGAATAGGAAGATGCTGTGTAATGGATACAGAGATTCTATTATTATATTATTAATACAAAGAGATAGGGTCTCACTACGATGCCCAGGCTGGTCTCGAACTTGTGGCCTCAGGTGATCCTCCTGGCTCGGACTTCCAAAGTGCTGGAATTACAGGAGTGGGCCACCACATCCAGATGATACAGAATTTCAGTTTGAGACAATAAAGAAGTTCAGGAGATGGATGGTGGTGATGGTTACACAACATGTGGACGTACTTAAGACCACACTGAATATACACTTAAAAATGGTTAAAAGGTGAATTTTATGTTCTGCATATTTTACCAAAATTTTAAAAACTTATGAAAGACAATCTCTTTGGTGACTTACTAATAGCCTCCTAATAATAACTTCTGTGCATCAAAAGTTATTGTCCCTCACTGAATTTTTGAACCTATTTGTCTCTGTTGACCCCTCTTCCTTGGAATTCTGTATTTTGCTCTCCTGCACATCTCTGACTTTCGGTCTTCAATTCCTTCTCCACTGCCACTCCTTACTTGCAGACATTTCCCAGGCATCTATCCCAGATATTTTCCTCTCATTCTCCTTGGACGATCTAATGGCTTCAACCTGGAAGTTCTGTCATCTGTTTCTCTCAGCTTTGCCCTCTTCCCTTCTGTCTCTCCCAGCTCTGTGCCAAAACCGTTCTCTGACATCTCCCACCTCCATTCCCTTAATTCAACCTTTCTCTTCCATTTGTTTTGGATCGATATTTAACATTTTTAAATTGATTGATATTTTACATTATTTTTATTAGTCCTTAGTGAAAAATGTATTCTGTAACTTTTTATCATATCAGAACAATTACCCTGCCTCCTCCCTCTTCTGTTACGTGGCTCTGTGAATATTTCTGTAGAACAAGTGCTGTTCTTTGGAACGCCTTCACGTAACCACAGAGCTACACTATCCTCTATGCATCAATTCCAGATGCAACCAGGAATCATTTTTGGCTGCTTGACATTTCGATGAATGCTTCTTGAGGACCAAATGGGATCCAGAGATGGTTACATACTATGTTTGATTGTCTATTTTTAAGGGCTCTTCAGTGATTTTTTCTTTATAAAATGGATTCTTAGTTATTGTCTATGCCTAAATGGTGGGCTGAGTGAGAAGTCTCTAGCACCTTGCCTGAAGTAGGGACTTATTGATAAAAGAGGTTTACCAAGGTCCATTTTAGGTGAGAGGTGACTTGTTAAGCACCATCCTCTGAGCCAAATTTCTGAGCCAATCCCCTCATCACATCCTTCCCATCTCATTGCCTCTAGAACCAGCCTCTGCTTTCCTGGAAATGGTCCTGCCTTTAACATACCTTTCTCCAGGACTTCCAGGAGAAGTCACCATTACCCACTTCTTCAGTCCCTCAGTTGCTGAAGCCGGGTGAAACCTACTATACTTACGAGTACTTTTCTGTTGCTGCATGAGAAAACTCCTGTCCTTGACCTTGCCCCAGGGGTGTCGTCTCTAACATCATGTACATTAATTATAGTTTATGTTAAAAAATTGTTCCTGAAAACCACTGCGTTAAAATGAATATTTGGTCAATATTTGTTTTGATTTATAATATTACTCCAGGGATGCTTAGCTTTGCTTCTTTAAACGTTACTATTTTAAAAAAATCACCAAAATACTAGAAGCTTGCCATAGTAAACTAAAACTGCAGAAAAGTATGTAGGAAAATGTGAGAGGGGAATCCTCTCCAACAGGGCAGTGGTGGGAGTAATGACAGTTTTCCATTCATACCTCAGCCTCCTCCAATCCTTGTCTTTTGTCAAATTGCATTCCTCCACAAACCAAAGTGAAAGAAACATCTGCAAGAGTTACTGAATACTCTACATGGTGGGATTTTTTTTTTTTTTTTTTTTTTTTTTTACCAATGAATTCCTTTCTACTCTTCTTAATACTTAACCCTAGTGTAAGAAAAATTCCCAATCAGGTAAAGCAGTATATGTTATGTGACTGATTATTTTAAATTTAACTGAGATGTTTTACTGAGTATATATTTTTAAGCTACACTGAATAAAACTCATTACATTTTGTAATTTCTTTCAAGTGTGCTGTGTATTATTTAATAAATATATAAGAACTATTTTATCAAATAAGATAGTTTTTATTTATTTATTTTTTATTATTTTTATTTTACTTTAAGTTCTGGGCTACATGTACAGAGCATGCAGGTTTGTTACACAGGTATACATGTGCCATGGTGGTTTGCTGCACCTAGCAACCCATCATCTGGGTTTTAAGACCTGCATACATTTGGTATTTGTCCTAATGCTCAGGTAAGATAGTTTTTACCATGAAATGTTTACTCCTATCACAGGCCATCTTCATTCTATTTTATCTTATATAAAATGATTCATGTTTTAATCTCCTATTATTAAGATCTAAGAGTCTAAGATGCAGAGTCAATACATTTTAAAAATTATTTTGCCTACCAAATTGTGGTCCTGAATGAAAGACCACAGAAAAATTTTTGTTCTCATTCATTAAGAGATGCAACTACAGTCAAAATTAGCTTTTATGTTTAATAATTACTTACCAAAATTTAAATATGTATATTTTCAATTGTATACTAACAACAAGTTAGTATACAATAACTGAATCCAGATGAAACTTTTTAAACATTTAGAACAATGACCATGGGCCATAAGAACATTTTGTATTTTAAATGCATGTACGTACTTTCATTTCAGAGAAATATGGCAGGGTTATCAATAAAATACTTTCAAATGTAAAAGTATATTAAATTAGGAGAAAATTCTTTGGAGGAAATGAAGTGGAAATATAACACCAAGGTAAAAGGAATGATGTAAAATATCTGAACGTTCAAGAGGTTTTTCATGTGTATTTCATAGGTTTTTCATGTGTATTTATTAGTGATGGTGGATCTCACATGGTTAGATTTCACTGCATGCATGTAAAGAATGATGGAACTGTTTTATTTTAAAACAACAGCATTCACAATTTGCCTGAATTAAATCATCTGCAATTATTTAGATTATGGGCAACATTTTAGCTATCAGCTTGGAAATGTGCAAGGAATATATGCTTTTTTAAAAAAAGAAAAAAGTTATAGCATGTTCTTGGGCAAAGGTTTCAGAGATCACCGGCAGCTTGTTGGTGTTGTGCAGCACATTGCTGGCCACACCACGGTGACACCGTGTGGCAGTGGCTGCAATAGCACTTCAACAGCACAAGACTTCTGGGGACAAGAAAGACTTTTTCACTTTAAGGCAACAGCAAGGCCGAAGATGCCTCTCCTCATCCCTAAAGTTGTTAAGGGGGAGAAGATCATGGGACAGAGAATGACATCGTTCCTCAATAGGATGGGGGAAGGAAGCAATTTCATCTGATTATGAAAAAGAATGTGGACTTATTTAATGATACAGTTTTTGCTTAAATTCACCCTGGTCTTTCGGATCAGAGATTCTCCATGTGTGATCTGTGGATCCCTAAGAGTTTCTGAGACCACAAGATCACAACCAATTTTATAATAATACTAAAACACTTTTGCCTTTTCCACTGTGTTGTGATTTGTGCTGATGGTGCAAAAGTGATGGATAGGACTACTGTAATTTAGCATGAGGTAGGCTCCAAGCTGGGCTGGTAGTCATGGATTCCTCACTGCCACACATATAGGAAAATGTCGTTTTTCACTTCTGAATGTCTTGATGAAGCAATAAGTATTGTAGATTTTATTAAATTTCAACACTTGAATACACATCTTCTAATATTTGGTGTGATAAAATGGTATCTATAAAGCATCTTTAAAAAAACTTGGAAATACTTACAAGTTTGCAGGAAATTGCCAAAAAATGTATAAGGAAATTTTCTACCAGTTTTCCCCAATAACAATATTTTGCACAACTATATACAAACAGAAACACCAGGAACTGACATTGGTGCAATCCAAAAGACTCTTCAGAGGAAGAGAAGACCTTCTCAGGGTTTAAAGGATGAATAGGAGCTCAACAAGTGGCTAAGTCTGAGATGGCATGCTTTACAGCAAAGGGAGGAGAGACGCAAATTGTGTTAGGGGAAAAACAAATAACTCCGTTTTGTTAAAGTAAGAAATGCAGGAAGAGACACTCACAAGGGTGATGAGACTGGGAAGGAAGAATTGCCTAATGATGAAGACCTCTTGTGTCATGATGAAAGACCTGAGTTTTTTTCTGAAGGCCCTGGGGAACTATTGAAGGGTTTTAAGCATGTGGGTGGTATGACTAGATTTGTATTTCAGGACAGTATCTATGGGCTTTTTTTTTTTGAGAAGTGAAGGACCAGTAACAGGAAGTAATAGGAAGCCCATTAGGAAGGTTTGCAATAATGTATCTAGGTCATGAGATTTTGAGCCAACGCACTCCACGGAGGGAAGAATATTTAAGAAGCAAAAACTACAGGGCTTGGTAGTGGATGAGGGAGGTAGGGGCAAAAGGAATCTAGGATGACTCACGGATCTCTGACTTATGTGGCAGGATTTAATGATGGTACCATTCACTCACATGCTCAGTTTGGGAATATTTGAGTTTAGCTTTTTAAGAAACATCAAGATGTAGATAGCTGGTTTTGCTGGCACAGAGTATGGTAAAATAATCAGGTTACAGATACATATTTGGATGTCATCTATTTGGGACGTTGTTAAAATAATGTGAGTGGTTGAGGTCATCCAGAGAGAGAGAGAGAAGACATAATATAATAATAAGGAAGCAAAGGATGAAAACTAGGGGGAAACCAGACAGTGGAAAGAGGAAAATAAGTTGGAATGGTGCACTGAGGAAGATGAGAGAAGAGAAATGAAAGCTAGAAGAGAATGTTCAGCGTACTAAATGCAGCAGAAATATATGGTACAGCGCGTACCCAGACATTTTGGTTTCAGGACCACTTTAAATTCTTCCGAATTATTAAGGAAATCTCAAAGAACTTTTGTTTATGCGCATTTTTCTAATGATATTTACTACATCAGAAATTTAAATGGAAAAAGTTTAAACATAAAATTATAAAATAACGTCTTAATATTAAAAAATAACACAACCGTTGCATGTTAATATGACACATTTTTATTTTAAAAAGTTATGTTTTCCAGTATACAAAAAATAGTGATAAAAAAGGCATTGTTTTACATTTTTACGAATCTTTTCAATGTTTGATTTAGTGTAATTATGTCTGGTTAGATTTATGTATCTGCATGTGCATTCAATCTGTTGCAATATGTTGTTTTGGTTGAAGAATATATGGCTTCACATAGATATGTGGTTTCAAAATAAAGGATTTTTTTTTTTTTTTTTTTTTTTGAGACAGAGTTTTGCTCTGTTGCCATGCTGGAGTGCAGTGGCGCGATCTTGGCTCACTGCAACCTCCGCCTCCCAGGTTCAAGCAATTCTCCTGCCTCAGCCTCCCGAGTAGCTGGTACTACATGCACAAAACAGAGTCAAAACGTGCCAACACGCCCAGATAATTTTTGTATTTTTAGTAGAGATGGGGTTTCACCATGTTGGCCAGCATGGTCTCAATCTCTTGTCCTTGTGATCTGCCTGCCTCAGCCTCCCAAAATGCTGGGATTATAGGTGTGAGCCACTGCGTTGGGCCTAAAGGAGAATGTTCATAGCTTCTTCAATTAACTGTGATTCTTTCTTTCTTTCTTTCTTTCTTTTCTTTCTTTCTTTCTTCTTTCTTTCTTTCTTTCTTTCCTTCCTTCCTTCCTTCCTTCCTTCCTTCCTTCCTTCCTTCTTTCTTTCTCCTTCCTTCCTTCCTTCCTTCCTTCCTTCCTTCCTTCCTTTCTTTCTTTCTTTCTTTCTTTCTTTCTTTCTTTCTTTCTTTCTT
>NW_020257800.1:0-35447 GCF_003255815.1 Theropithecus gelada
TTGTCTCCCGCTTGATTTGTATATTTGTTTCCTATTGCTGCTGTAAAAATGTTCCATAGACTTAGTGGCTTAAAACAACACACAATTTTTCTCTGACAGTTCTGGAGGTCGTAAGTCTAAGGAGATAATAGGGCTGCATTCCTTCTAAGGGCTTCGTGGGAGAATCTATTCCCTTCCTAAGAGTAAAGGAGAAGGTACACATTTTGATAAAGAAAACCATAAAACCAATAGCTAGGATAGTTGTGAGAAATTGAACGCTTTCCCACTAAGATGGAGAAAAAGGCAATAAATTATTCTCTCATAATTTCAACATCATATTGGAAGCCACGGCTAGTGAAACTAAAAATGAAACAAATGCTATTCAGGTTATGAAGACAGAAATACATTTCCATTAACAAATGCCATGACTGCCTATGCAGAATATCCCAAAGAATTAAAAAAATAGTTCCACTAAGAATTTAGTACTGCAAATGCAAGACATGTTAATATAAAGAAGCCGGTTCCTCCCAAGTATACCAGTCATTAATCAAATTTGGAATTAAAAACATACCATTTACAAGAGCACCCAGAACAATGAATTACTTAGCTATAAATCTAACAAAATACACACAAAATGTGTATCCAAAAAAGGTTAAAACATTAATAAATAAAAATAGTCTAAGAGGTTCTAACTAAATGGGAAAGCATTCCACCTTCATGGATCAGAGACTCATTATTATTGTTTAATTTTTTTCGAGATGGAGTCTTGCTCTCTCACCCAGGCAGGAGTATAGTGGCCTGATCTAGGCTTACTGAAACCTCTGCCTGCTGGGTTCAAGCGATTCTCCTGCCTCAGACTCCTGAGTAGCTGGGATTACAGGTGCCTGCCATCACACCAGACTAATTTTTTGTTGTTGTTGTTTGTATTTTTAATAGAGACAGAGTTTTTCTATTTTGGCCAGGTTGGTCTTGAACGCCTGATCTCAGTTGATTCAACCTCAGGTGATCCACCCACCTTGGCCTCCCAAAGTTCTGACATTACAGGCATGAGCCACCGTGCCCAGCAGACTCAATATTTTCAAGATGTTGACATCGTTTCGATATTTGTCCCCGTCCAAATTTCATGTTGGAATCCCCATGCTGGAGGTGGAGTGAGGTTTGGCGGGAAGTTTTTGGATCATGGAGGTGGATCCCTCATGGCTTGGTGCTGTCTTCGTGATAGTGAGCTTTCCTGAGATCTGTAAAAATGTGTGGCATCTCTCTCTCTCTCTCTCTCTCGCTCTCTCTCTCTCTCACTCCTGCTTTAGCTATGTGACGTGTCAGCTCCCCCTCTGCCTTCTGCCATGATTGTAAGCTTCCTGATGCCTCATCAGAAGCCAAGCAGATGCCCAGTGTCATGCTTCCTGAACAGCCTGCAGAACCACAAGCCAATTAAACTTTTCCTTATTAACTACCCTGTCTCAGGTATTTCTTTATAGTAATGCAAGAATGACTAATACAGATGTCAAGTGTTCCCAATTTGATCCTGAAAGTCGAAGTCCTTAGTTGGTCTCTTTACGAAGGATTCTGTTTACATACACAGATCCATAGCCTATGAAGGCTTTACTTACCTCAAGTTAATAATTATTTTACCAAAATCAGCCTTTGTTTTCTTTTACAACTTCTTATAAGTGAAATCGGTAATTACTGTCTCTGCACACAGTTCGGAGCCTGGATCTATTCTCCTACTCACAAACATTTCCCGAATTTGGAGTAATTTTCAGCTGATCAGGGCGTCTTTCAGAGCAGCAGGTGATGGCAATGGGGAAAGGAACAGGCAAAGGCACTAAAGCCCAAGATGGACAAACATTCTCTCAGTAAAGGATCCCGTGTGTTTATACCACCAATGCATACTGTTAGTATGCTTATTTTATTAGTAATCTATGTTATTTCTTGGAAACAAAACACGTAAACATATCTTACAAAGAATATAATTTCTGTGTTGGTTAAGACTAAATAAATCCTGAAGATTCAAATAATATCTCAACAGTCTTGTAGTTATTAATTTGAATGTCTTCCTTCCTCTGGAATCAATAGGTGCTGTTACTATGCAGAATAGTGATTGGTTTCTCACCCTGTTCATGGCCTACATGAATAAGGCTGCCTTACTACTCAGTAGCTGCTTCTTGATTACTAAGAAACTCCTATTTTAGTAAAAACTTAATAAATTATTTCTGTGTGTCTTCCGTTTTCTAAATCATTATCTGTTGTAAAACAGTTTATTATTTTCATTGTAATCATCATTTTGAGGCAAAGTTTAATCAATTATTTATAAGAAAAATGCCTAAATTAAAGACCACAATAATGACCTGAGTTTGCTTTTCTTTGAAGGTGTAAATATTGCATTTTTGCTTATATTTTAAAATTTAAACACCCAGATGAATTCTAAAAAGAATCAGAGCAGAATGGAAAATCATGTTTCTTTTTAGATGTAATATTTCCATAAATCCTCATTTTGCATTAAATTTCCTGGAAATATATTACATTATTCATTAGTATTGATTGATTGTCAACTACCACTTGTATATCAGCTTTATATGTTCACTGGTTCAGATTTTTTCCACTCAGTTTAAAATAAGCAGTAAATATTTTGGAACAAACCTCAAGAATATTTGTTGATATTAAATGCTTTAATGAGTTCATCCAGCATGTAAATCGCCTTTTGGTTTTTGTCACATGGAGTGATCACTATTCTTCTTCCTATATAACATTCCCAAAACTGGATGCAAATATCTTTATATATGTCTTATGAAACTGCCTTTGCAAAAATTATAACAGCAAGAAAATTATGACCATGAAAGAGATCTGTTCTAACAAATCCCATCTTGTTTCTCACCCCCAAGCTCCCCTTGTTCATTTCTGGGCATAGGCCAAAATAACTTTGGGAGGAATTTAGTTTATATTTTAAATGATAATAGCCCTTCCCTGAAACAAAACCAGATGACAAGGACTTGAATTCTGCTAAGATGTAGGGTTAGTTAAATCTTACCAGTCATTACTCAGAAAGTCACAATAGTTGTAATCTCCCTAATTCACTATCGTAGAACCTACGAATGCCCTTTTGAGATGTCCTTTCAGGCTTTTATATTTCTGACCACCTAATGGCCCCTCTCAAACCCACCACTCTTGGCTCAACCGATCCTGTGACCCTCACCTAGAAGCATACTCACTACATAAGGACCACTTTCTATATCCCTATGCTTGCATCCCCAACCAATCAGTAGCATCCATTCCCTTGTCTCCAAAACTATCCTTGAAAAACTCTAGCCTCTGAGTTTTTGGGGAGACTGATTTGAGAAATCACTTCGTCTCCCATGTCATGTGGCCTCTCTAATGTTGATTAAACTCTATTTATTGCAATGCCATGGTCTCACTTAATTGATTTTGTCTGTGCAGTGGGCAAGAAGAACCCATTGGGTAGTTACATTTAGATTACACTATTAAAACAAGACTGAAGACAAAATCCTGTGCTACATTCTCAAAATGTTTCTACACTAACCCATTATATACCTACCTACTTGTATTATACTCTATCAGTAGGCTCAGCTACTTTTGTTATATTGTCATAAACTCCCTGAGGAAATGGTGCGGAAATCTGGACAATTTCTGCCAACTACCTGTACTACTCTAGTACTTGGAATATATTAATCTCCTGTATCTTGCCATATATAGAAAATATTTTTCACTTTTTATTTTTTTGAATCAGTTTAAAACTTTTCCTAAGGCAAACAACTAAAATTGTAATTAATTAAATATAATATTAATATCAAGGAGAAAAATTCACTCAAACATGTAGTTGATATAACGTCTCAATAATAATTATATTGTTTAAATCATCTCCTCTGAGGCAGAGTTTTGGCCCCATTGCCTTTACCATCTGATGTCATGCCTATAAATACATTGTGTTACAAGCAAAATGGACTTTGCAGATTAGTAGCAATTAAGATTAGGGTATCATTCTGTATTATAGAGGTAGGCCAAATATAATCATATAAACTCTTACAAAACTTTTTTGTCTGGATGCAGGAAATATGTGATAGAATGAAAAGACACATTTAGAACATGAGAAGAATGTGATGTGCTCTTACTGTTTTAAAGATGAAGGAGCCTGGCCGGGCGCGGTGGCTCAAGTCTGTAATGCCAGCACTTTGGGAGGCCGAGGCGGTCACATCACCTAAGTTCAGGAGTTCAAGACCAGCTTGGCCAATGTGGTGAAACCTCGTCTCTACAAAAATTAGCTGGGCATGATAGCGGGTGAATGTAGCCCCAGCTACTTGGGAGACTGAGGCACAAGAATCGCTTGCAACTCTGAGGTGGAGCTCACAGAGATCCGAGATTGCACCATTGCACTGCAGCCTGGGCTGCAAAAGAGCGAGACTCTGTTTCATTAAATAAATAAATAAATAAATAAAAATAAAATAAAATAAAATCCCAGGAACTTCAGTCCTGGAACCACAAGTTACTGAATTCTTCCAACAATCCTAATAAGCTTAGAAGTAATTTCTTTGAGTCTCTAGATTTGGTATTTAATTATTTATGTAAATTTGCTAATTTGTTACATAGAGATAGAAAACTGTGTACTCCCAAATAATTAAGTGAAGATTGTGTCCATAAATTATGCTCTTTATTTTATAGTTTTCTAAATTATCCAGAATAGCAAATTAATCAACAAAAGTATAAATTATTTCACCATAAAATAGTTTAAACAAAAATACATATTTTATTATGTTAATTTATATGCACACACAAACACATATATTAGTCATATGATCAGTGACAAATTATTGGTTAGACTACTTAAGAATGAGTGTAAACCCAAACTTCTTCACTTTTCAAAGCCTTGTCTAATTTGAGTGTAGAGAAAATATTCTGCTTTAGGGATGATGAATAACTAATCATCAAACAAGATATTTTTGCTCAGTGAAACAATCTATGTGCTATCCATCTTCCAGGAGGCAAGAGAACACTATTTTCCCACCTGCTACCATTACCACCTCACTAGAAAGAAAGAAGTCAACAGGTATGGGACCTGGTCTGGGACTGCAGGCAATAAAAAGGGTCAAAATATCTTTTCGTGAGGCTAGAGCACTATGGTAGCAGAGAGACAAGGCATGGCATTGTATTTGAGTTTCTTCTAGGAGTGCAAGAAGGGTTAAATAACAAAAATCTTTAAATCGCATTTACTGTATTAGTAATTTGAAGAAGAAAAACTGTAAGATAGTCTCAATAGTCAGTGGTAAATTATTTCATGAAATTCAATAATCATTCATGCTTTTTACAAAAATACTCTTATTAAGATGGGAATACAGTAGTTCAATGACAGGTAAAACATTCCACAAACCAAATAGAATTCTGGAAAAAGACTAATCTTGCCTAGGTGGTCTGAGAATTTGAAGCTGTCATCGTTGATATCTACTAACGCTGGCTGAAAGCTGGAATCTGGGAATTTGGGCTGGTGGGAGACTGAGAGCAATTGCTTGGGGATGGAACAACAAGCAGAACTTTTGGCAGTACCATAGAATGCAATGGCAAAATTAAACATCACGGTCATCTGCATATATTTGAATTATCCTTCAAAACAGATCCTGAATCCCATAGCTATGCTGGGCAAGAGGCTTAAGAACAAAAGTGAAAACCGCAGAGAAGTCCACTAGGATTTCGGTCTTATGCTTAGAAGACAAATGCCTACGCAAGAGAAGGTCTAGAAGATAACATGTGAAGGATTAAAGTCCTCGAGAGAGTGCCAAATCGGTACTGAAAATTCTTATTTTTCTACGCTTTTGAGGAGTTTTCTTGTTTCAGCAGGCTTGGTGCCTGGTTGGGTACCACTCCTGGGAAACAGAGAAATCAGCTAAATTTTAGTAGCTGAAAGTTAGGGATGGAAATATCAAACTGGAGACTTGAAGAATCTCAAGAGTACAAATTAAAGATATTTGCTATCTTTTCAACCCATGTCAGGCTAAGCCAAAACTTTTAAAAAGCAGCGTAAATATTTTCACTCTTTCAACACTGAGACATGCGAAAGTCACAGTGAAAAGTATATGGAAGTCCATTCGTGAGAAACAAGGGTGAAGTAGAGGTGGATTTGTTCTTCCCACAACTGCAATCCAGGTTGAACTTAGGTGTCTGTGATTGCCTGCACTCTATCTGCTTAAGAAGTAAACCTTCACTAGCAGAAGATAATGTCTCAAATCTCTAGGTTTTGGTAAACACACAAATATTATTGAATTAAAAACGTGTTATGAAAATAGATAGGACTGTATAAGAGAACAAAGAGACAATAAAGGCAGAAACATAAGTAACCCAAATTTTGAAATTAGCAAATAAGAACATTGAATTATTTGTGATTATTGTCACCGGGAAAATATTTTTAAAAACATGTAGAAAGTAAATGAAAATATGGAGAACTTTTGCTGATAATTTGAATAAAAATAGGATCATATAGAAATTCTAGAACTCAAAAGCACACATCTAAATTGAAAAGCCAATAACTATATTGTTTAGCAGCAGACTGAACATAGAAATCAGCATTAGTGAAAAGAGGGTAGGTTATTAGAAATGTCCAAACTAAGTCTAATATTCTTTTCAAAATGAGAGAAAATTGGCCGGGCGCCATGGCTCATGCCTGTAATCTCAGCACTTTGGGAGGCAGAGGCGGGCAGATCACTTGAGGTCAGGAGTTGTAGACCAGCCTGGCCAAAATGGCAAAACCGTGTGTCTACTAAAAATACAAAAACAGTAGATGGGTGTGGTGGTGTGCTTGTAATCCCAGCTACTCGGGAGGCTGAGGCAAAAAAAGTCACTTGAACCTGTGAGGCGGAGGTTGCAGCGAGCCGAGATCAGGCCACTGCACTCCAGCTTGGGCAATAAAGTGAGATGATCAACTCCCTTTGTCAACTATAATCAAACAAAATGCCATAACATTAAAAATAAAGTAAAAGTATAAATTTTCTAAAACAGAATATAAAACCAGAATTGCCTATAGATTATGTCATTGGTGATAGAGTAAAGCCTAAGAATCCACAAAGAATTTATTTAAAATAGCAAGAAAGATATAAAAGCCAAATAATAATGCATTGTTAACAAGTAAAATCAACATATTTTAAAATTTTTCTTTACTTATTGAGCAATATACTTAAAAATACATTTTACAGAAGATGAAAAGTACCATAACTAGAAATTTACACAATTTTTTTTGAAAGAGGTTAAAGGAGGCTTACATTATTAGAAATATTTTATTTACTCATGAATAGGAATATTTAAATTTGGAAGAATATTAGCTTTTTACAATTATTCTATTGATACAATCCAATTTCAATCAAATTAATAAAGAATTTTTATGGGCTCTAAAAATCTGATTATACACATGTTTAATGATGAACAACGGTTCAGATAGCTAATACTTTCTATCTGTTTTTTGGGTTTTATCACACTGTGATGAATGTAAAGCTAGATTTGATTACCAATCAAAAATAACATTTGATATATTAATATCATGTATTTGCAAGTAGCTGGGGAAAAGAGGAGTACCTTGGTAAGAACTCTGTGGTTTTGAAGCTTTAAATTATGTGTTTGAAATTATAGTTTAGCTTTATTTTGAGGATATCTTCTAGATTTCATTGCATTCATGATGAAGAATTGAAAACTGAATACTTACACCTTTTTGTAGTGGTAGTTTCATTGATTAAATTATGCAAAATCACTGGTTTTGTGTTTCTATAAACTTGCAGAACTGTTTCATTAATCCAATCGACATTTTCTTTTCCAATATCAATATATTACTTTTAACATTACAGTTTTAGCTTTAGAAAATAATATAGTCTATCTAGACTCCAAATGTATTAGCATTTCATGTTTGGGATAATTATATTTAAAGCCAAATCACTTCAATATTTAACCAATTACAATTAATCTTTTAAATGTTGTCTACAGTCAGTAGTAAAAATGGAAAATACATGAGATCAAACTGAAAATCATGGAAAATCTAATTGAGATCTTTTCCTTGAGCCAATACCAAATTAATGTTCTCTCAACCTTTTATAATTAAAATGCAATATTCTGTGGAACAGTGCAATTAAACAGCAAAGCAGATGGTTGCAGAGGGGATAAACATTAATCCTTAACCACTTGTTGAGTTATGAGCTGCAGTTTCAATTTTGCAAGGTGTATTATTATGGACTACCTAATTCACTAATGGGAATACTTCAGCTTCCTCTGAAGTCAAATAAGGATTGAAAGTATATGTTAGGTTATCATATCTATAAAGTTTAGTGCAATTAAAAATATTATATTAAATGTTCATAAATTATATCTCATGTAGCCATATAGGTATCATCATAGGCTATCCAAAGGGCGTAGCTGATTAGTTTACTCCATGTTTTAAAACTTTTAGATGTGTATCCATTCAATTACAGCAGAGTTTCTGCACATTGGCACTCCGGACATTTGGGGTCAGATAGTATTTGTTCTAGGGCTATTTTGCTCAGCATGATAACGCTGTTTAGTAACATCTTTGGTTCTACTGCTATATCCATTAGCAGCTCCAACCTCAAGTTGTGACAATCAAATTGTCTCCAGCCATTACCAAATGTTCCCTGGTGGGCAAAATTCCTCCCAGTTGAGAATTATTTAACTACAGTATAAAGTTGAAATTATTAAACAGAATATGAAGGCCTGTGGTGGCTTTATATATTATCATTCTTTTTCCCTGCCTTTTGCTGGGAAAATATTAATCCCTTTCTGTTTTTCTGCATTCACCCTGTGATTTTCAAATTCTGTGTGTTTAATTCTGTTCTTCCTTCTGTCTAATCCATCTTTGTGACCCCTTCACCTAGCAATGGGATTAGCATCTTTTAGAATTTGCTAAAAAGTAACCTCTAAAAAAAGTTTTCCTAATGCACCAAAGATGAGTTAAGTGCTTTGCTTTGGGGATTATTTACTTCCTTGAGTCTGTCTCTGACTTTGCACTTACCACATTGCAAGCAAGAGTTACCAGAGAAAAATGTCACAAGGTCATTTAACAAAAACATCTAATTCTATGGACAAATTCTGGCTGTTATTCAAATAAAGAATTGTGAAAGTAAAGGACAAAGATGCTTTACTAGCAATATTAATTTTAGTGTTAAAGTGTCATCTGTCTGTCTATCATCTATCTATTTATCTATCTATCTATCAATCAATCTATCTATCTATCTATCTATCTATCTATCTATCTATCATCTATTTTTTTAGTGTAGTTGCCTCCAGTCAAAGAAGGTGATGGTGATGCTATATACTCAAACACTGATGCACTCATGTATACCATGAGTACCTTCATACACTCATGCACACCCATCCAATGCACCAAGTCATGGGACTGGACCTTGGGCACATATGAGGACTTGCATTCATCCCAAAGATAGTCCTATGCCCCAAGAAATTTGCCATTAAATAGCAAATACTAACACCATGACAGGTAAGGAAAGAGATTGCATGAAAAGAAAAATACATTTTTTAAAAAAAGGGTCTCCACATTTTAAATTTGCTTTTGGCACTGCAAATTATGTAGGTGGATCTACTTCCGGATGTAAGGAAAGTTTCACTTCTGTTCAATTAAAAAAATCAGACAACCACCATAACTTAAATTTTGATCATTTTAAATTTACTTAATAGCACTAGATTTCTTATTTTTAAGTCTTTGAACTCAGAATCCAGACTTTGAAGGTTACTTTCTATATGAGCTGGTAATAGTGTCATAATACATGATACTATTAAAATTCAATACTGTCTTCAATTTTTAGTAGACAATATCAAAATGAATGAACTACAATTGTATGCATGTATGTCAATGATTCAATAAAAAATATTGATTTGAAATGTTGTCTTTAAAATTTTTATAGCTCGATTTAATTTATTATGACCTTATGGAGCCCATGTTTTATTGCCAGCATTGCAAAGGTTCAATTCATTAAAACACTCATTTTCATTAGTGAGTCACAAAATGTAATATAAAATGAGGATATGTAATCTCATAATTGGTAGACAGCTATTAAGAATACATAAAAATTAACATCATTACATGAAAAATCAGACAGAAAAAGTGAAAATGTCAAAGAAATGACTTTTAAAACAATTATAATAACATTGTATGATTATTTCACATTTTATTAGTTCAAATTAAGGCATTTTACTTTTTAAAATCTGTCATTAGTCTTGTGTTTGCAAAGCCAATTATGCACACAAAATTAGGTAGCTAATAGGGACTAAAAATTATCTTCTTGCTTCAGTTATAAGAAAATTATAGCATACAGTATCTGTCATTTTTTGATTGGCTTATTTCACTTAGCATAATATCCTTCAGGTTCATTTATGTTATCATATATGGCAGGATTTCCTTATTTTTAAGGATCAATAATATTCCATTCTATGTATATCACACTTTTTAATGTATTTATCTGTCAATTAACATTTAAGTTGTTTTCATACCATGGCTATTGTGGGAAGTTGCATTTCAACAGGTAAAAAGTTTCAGTTATTCATGATGAATAAGATCTAGAGATCTGAAAGGACATGCTCAGAAACCATTCATTTGCCAAAAATGTTATTCAAACATTTAAGTCAATGATCTCGTGTTCCCTGCATCAAACTGCGATGCAAGGAATGATATTAAAAAGAGTTCTTGCAGTAAAGACCTCCCACACTTTTAGATGCTTTCTTCAAAAACACTGATATATTTTACTTAATTTATCAGATTGATTCAATTTTGTCCAGTAAATGTATTTTCACGATGTATATATCTTCACAGAATAGTTTATTCAATTGTTCCCTGTAAACCTTTGAATCATATATATCAGCTTTAGATAGCACTTATTTCCATTTCTAGCAATGGGAAACCCTTCTTATTACTTACAAAAAGAAATCAGGCATTGTCCATGTGTAACAGCCCCTGCACTCATCCACCTCTCATATAGTTAGCAATATTTTTTAAAGTGAGAATAAAAATAAAAGAGGCTAATATGTTCGAAAGCACGAATTTAAATTGTCCTGATAGCTTAGATTTATAAAAGTGAGATTAAACACTATATGACCTTTTGTTTCTGGCTTCTTTTACTTAGTTTAATGTTATCAAATTCATTTATATTATAGCATGTATTACTATGCTATTAATTTTTTATAGCTGGGCACTATTCCATTGTATAACTATAACAAACTGTGTTTCCTCATTTTTCAGTTGATGAACATTTTGTTTGTTTTCAAATTTGTGATATTACAAATAATGCTGCTATGAACATCTGTATATAGGTTTTTGGGTGGATATGTATTTTGATTTCTCTTGGTATGTGTGTAGGGCATACATATGTATGAATTGCTTCAATAAATGGTAACTCTTTGCATAAAACTTAGGGACTGCCAAACCATTTTCTGAAGTGGGTGCACCATTTTACAGTCCTTCCAACAATATATGAGAGTTTCATTATCTCCTTAACCTTGCCAACATTTGTTATCATCCGTCGTTTTGATTATAACCATTATGGTATATGGGAAGTAGTTCCTCTCATCATGATTTATATTTGCATTTTTATACTGGCTAATGATGTTGAGCATAGTTTTATGTGATTATTGGCCATATGCAATAGAAGTTCCCTTCTGCTACTAGTTTGTTGAGTGATTCTCATAAAAGAGTATTTTAATTTATTAAATGTTATTATTGTGTCTATTGAGATGATCATTTTTTTGTCTTCATAAGATATTACATAGATTTGTTTTCTTATGTTGAACTAACCTGGCCAGACTGGAGTAAATCACACTTTGGCAGATTGCATAATTATTTTTAATATCTTGCTGAAAGTGGTTTTACAGTGTTTTGTTGAGAACACTTAACATCTATATTCACAAGTGATATTGGTCTGTAGCTTTCTTTTCTTGTGATGCCTCTGTCTGGTTTTTGTATAAAGGTAATACTGGCCTCATAGGGTAAATTGGGAATGTTTTCACCTCTTCCAATTTTGGAGAAAGTGGAGAAAGATAGGTGCTAATTGTCTTTAAATATTTGGCAGAATTAACCAGTGAAGCCATTTGGTTCCTGCTTTTTTAAAATTTTTTTTCGTGAACTGTTTTAAAATTATTAATTAGTCTATACTTACTTGTTGTAAGTACATTCATATTTTCTGATTCTTGATTCATGTTTTAGAGTTTGTATTTCTAGGAATTTGTCATTTTTTCTAGGTGTATTACCACACAATTGTTCATAATATTTTCTAATTATTTTATTGTTTTTTACTGATTTTTGCAATTTGAGTTTTCTTTCTTTTTAGCTTGATCAGTTTATTTACTTTTGTTATTTGTCAGTGTGTTCAAAGAACTTACCATTCGTTTTAAATTATGTATATATATACATTTTTTCTGTTCCTCATTTATGTTCTGTTCATTATCATTTTATTTTAGCTGCCAGTTTAGAGTTTAATCTTCTCTTTTTTTGTTTTTAACGTGAAACTTTAGATAATTTTCTAAAATATAGTCATTTACAACTATGTCTTTATCTTTCAGCTGCACTTTTGTTGCACGCCATAGGCTTTGATAAGTTTTGTTTTTGTTTTCATTCATCTCAAAGTATATTCTATTTTCCCTTATGATTTCTTCTGTGGTTATTAGGTTATTAGTTATTTAGCAGTGTGTTTGAGGTTTGAAAGGAGAATAAAATCATTAGCAGAATATGATATTTACATAATAAATATAATATTTTTGAAAAATACTGATATATTGGTTTCTGCTAAGAAATAATTGGAGCACAGAAATTTTATAGTAATTATAACATCAAAGGATGAATGCATTTGAAGCAGTTGATTGAAAGTAGGTATATTAGAAGATACTACAACAATGAAATACCAGATTACTTTAAGAAAATTTAAAAATTACACTACATAAGAAAATTTCATAAAATTTGTCAGAAATTTTTTAAAAGACTTTGAAAATGTTATTTAATACGATGTTAGACTAAATACATGAAGCTACTGTTAAATTAGAAGTCAATTATGTTTAATTAAATGTAATTAAATTAATTTGCAGAATTAAATTGATTGAATTCATTATAATTAATGAATTAACATTACTTTATAAAACATTAATTTTATAATAATTATAATTATTTTATTATATAATAAGATAAACTTTTAGAATATATGAATTCACTACAAAATATTAATTTGAAAATAAAATATTAATTTTGATGACTCATAATAATCTTATTCAACAAATTATAATTAACTTAGAAGAAAATATTACATTCAAAAGATAAAAATAAAATTATTATTGAATCAAACTATTAAAAATTTAATGGCATATGAGCTACCACAATTAGAATCACATGATTTTATATTTTTTATTTTTCTTTTTAAATATTTTGTATATATATTTTATAATATTTTTTCAAACTTTTAAAGCTATAAAATTTTGTTTTGAAATTATTAATTGGTGATCCTGATAACATATATTTTCCTATATGAGTCAATGAGAAGTAACTTGTAATATTACTTATAAAGAAATTAAACATTTCAGTTAAGTTTTGAAGTTAGTAAATGTGTTAGATGAGTTGGGTTGACAATTTGGTAAAGTGATCCTTTGATGAATTAATTTCCAATAAGTTGGTTTCTGGAATGAGCTTTTAGTAAATTAGGCTAGATCAGAACAGAGAGGAATTTTTAAAGCAACTTATAGTCAATTTCTGTGTGAACAGAGGATGACTTTCTAACAAAGGGTAAAATGTTTTTCATGGTGAGATTGAACTTAATTTTCTTTTACTTGCTCTGGGTATTAAAATAATGAGATTCATAAGCATAGCTGTATATACATGTATATACATTTTCATATTTAAGTAAAAGAGTAAGGAACAAAGACAAATGGAGGAATAAAGAATAAAGGAATGTTGGAAAGAAGGAGAAAGAAAGGGTGTATAATAACAGAAAAAAAACGTAAGTTCTAAATAAAGATAAATAGAGAATATGCATTTGCTATTTAGTCTCCATTTTGAGACTTGATACCTATCTTTCGATCAACATACAGCAACTTTGGTAGTACTTTACAAAATAATTATGCTATTATTCTATTAGTTCCATTTACTCTCATTAGAAGGATAATTAGGTAATAAGCTGGTATCAATGACTTTATATGTTAAGATATTTACTCAGAAGGTAATGCAAATGTACACATATGAATAGACACACAGATGTAAGAGGGAAACATACAATTTTATTCTGTATAAATATTACAAGAATAAAGACCTTCAGTAAAAGAAAAAAAATATAAAACTTAAAATCGAAGTCGTTAATTTTAAAGACTATACAATTCTAAGTTTGAAAGGAAGTACTATGAACTCATAATATATTTTCTTTTAAAATAATATTTCTTATACCTGTCAACATAAAACTTTGACAATTAGCTGTTTATTGCTGTACTAAGACAAAACAAACCAAATTTTTAGTGGCTTTAAACAACAGCATTAAATTGCTCACAATTCTGAAGGTCAGAAATTCAGGACCAGATCATTAGGGACAGCTCAGATCTGCTCCCATAGCAGAACCCAGAGGCTCTAAGAAAGTTTCACTCTGGCACCTCAGTTGGAATGGCTCATGTGACTGGCGGCTGCTGGGAATGGCTAAGCATTTTTATTTTCTTGACTGTTTTAAATATTTGGATCCTTATCCTTCATATGATCTCCCTCTCCAAATAGAGTCTTACCCTTCAGGTCTTATCTCTTGAGAAAGCTAGCTCAGGTTTTACGTGGTGACTGGCCTCCCAGAGAGCAAACAATGGGAGCTATGGGAGCTGCAAAGTCTCCTACGGACTAGGTGTGGAAGTCAGAGCATCACTTCCACCACATTATACACGGCCTTCACATACACAGTGGCTGAAGAAATAGACCTCATTTCTTGATGGGAGGATTCAAAATTTCATTACACAAAAATATACATGATGGAAGTGTTGCCTCTACCTTTGGAAGCATTCTACCACAATCAAATGGCAACAGAACAAGCACTTGTTGCATGAATTTGGGTTAGCTAGATAACATTCCCCATTAAAAGGAACCAGGGCTTTTAAATAAATGGCCAAACCTAGCTGTAGACAGAAAATATCCAAAATAAATTTGGAATATCTTAACATATCAGAAAGCAAGGAAACAAAGAAAAAGACAATCATATAGTGTATGCCTCTCGATGTGATGTTTTAGAAAGTACATAGCATATAAAACACTCTTTCAAAAAAGTATGAATCTGTTCAAATATTTAATTATGACAAGCTTACTGGAAGTTCAGGAGTCAGAGGAACATGTTAAACAATAGCATTTTGACAGCATACCAATATCGTGCTAATTTGTGTTAGCAACTAAGTTTTATATTTAACTAGCTTTATATTTTTGAGAAAATTATTATATAGAGACTTTAATCGGTTGTCTATATCATGGAGGTAAAACGATGTAAGTTTATGAATATATAACCTATGCATATAAAAATATAAATTGAATAAAACAGTAATTAGCATAACGATGCTGCCCAGGAAAAATAAATTCCCCTATCTGCCCTCTTTTATTTTTCCCAACTTGCCCAATAATACCAATAGTCAAATTCTCTCAGAATTGGCTGTGGTTCCAAACAAAAATTGATCTTTGTGGCTACTCTTCATCAATAGAATAAGCAATAATTCATTAAAAAGGTACCTCTCAAAAATAGATTATTTTCTAATGTGTAATGAATAGCCAAACAATGATCTCAACAAAATTCAAAGATTCCTCAGCAAACACAGAAAACAAACAACTGCCCCAGCTTCTTTTGCCCCAATGAACCACCTGTCTACTTCTGTTTCTCTCCTGGTACATTAGATATATTTCCATGTTGTTTAGCAAAGACTAACACTAGCAGATCCCATTCCCTCTCACCTACTCTGACACTGCTCCCACAATCCTCCTCTGAGACTGCTCCCACAGTCCTCCTCTGACACTGCTCCCACAATCCTCCTCACTCTCTCCAGTACCATTTTGTGTTCTCTGCTCTTTCTACTGAATTTTTAACCACTAGTAGGCAAATATTCAGACCATCATTCTATCTTAAAAATAAAGCTTTGTAGCCCTGTTTTCACGTGCACATAACTTCTCATTTCACTTTTCCCTTATATTAAAACTGCTCCATTTTGACATAAACTTCTCAAGACTTGTTTATAGTCATTGTGTCTAGATGAGTTTTCATTGCTGCTTCATCCTCAGCTCCCAAACTTTTTCATAATGTAAACCCCCAGGGCGTAGACCTTGGCCATTTTCTCAATGCTCATTCCTTTTTGGTTGTCTCAAAAACAGTCTGATAGCTTTAAATTATCTAAATGCTCTAAATAAAGACCATTCCAAATGTACAACTCCAGGACGACTTCTCTGTAGTCTAGACCTATATACTCAGTTACCACTTAGATATCTAATAGGTATTTTGAAATTATAATGTAAAAGCCTTAACTCTTGATACCTCTATCTTTGAATATACTATTCCCGCAACCTTTCGTATTTTAGTAAATGGCAACTCCATTCCAGGTTAGTTTTAAAAAATAATTATTAATTCCTTTATGAATCTTGTGCTAACATTTAATCCATCACAAATGTACTTCCAACATGTAGTTTTAAATCAAACCAATTCCCAACCTTTATATGGTAGATGGTATTCTGATACCCCTCCCAGATTTCCTTTATGGAGTCAACACCCACACCCTTTCTTTTATGAATGTTGCCCCCAGTTAACTAAAGGAGCAAATATTGGAGGGTGAGAGCATAAGCTCTCATCTACTTTTCAGTTGGCTCAAATTGAATTCATAATTACAGGGCCATAAAACAACTCTGAAATGTGGTTTGTGCTGCAGTGCCTACTCCTGTTGATTGGGTCAATGTCAGAACTTACCAGTTCTGACATTAGTTTCCACCCCACACCCTACCCCTTCTATATCATGCTTCATTCCATACTTTACAGGGCATCTGTTTCGTCTTTTGTGAAAATTATTTCTTCGGTAAGTTGGGCATACCACATTCTTATGTCTGATTTAGACAGTTAAAATATATTTTTCTTTCTTCTTGCCTTTACTCATTCCCTTCTAGTTTATCACCAGTACGGTATTTAGAATATTCTGTTAAAACAAAGGACAGGTCATTGTATGCCTCTATTCAAAATATCCCAGAAGTTTCTCACATTATTCAGGATAAATGCTTACATAACTACCTTGGCTTAAAAAGCAAGGCATTATCTGAAGTCTACCTTCTCCTTTCCTATTTCCCTTCATCTCATATAATAATCTCCCTGGATCACTCCACTTCATTGACACTGGCCATCTTGCAGTTCCTTGAGATAATAGTCATATTTGCAAACTCAGGGCCTTCACATATTCCCTCTGCCCGGATTGTACTTCTCTAGGATATTTGCCTGACTTGCACCTACACGTCCTCCTGATATTTAGTTATATGTTAATATTCCACCATAATATTTCATGACCATTTTAATTAAAAGAGCAAACCCAACTTTTTACTCCATGAACATTACATATACCTTTTATTACTTTTTTCAAATGTTCATAACACATTGTAACTTGATAAATTTCTATAGCTAGAGCTATGTTTATGTGTGTGTGTACTTAATTTGTTTACTGTTACTGTCCATTCATTACATTAAAAGATTCATGAAGACTGTAAGTTTTAACTTTCATTCTGTCATCATTCCCTAATAGGTGCTCAATAAATATTTGTTAATACAAAACTCAGTTCACAGAGCTTAGCATTAAAATCTTACCACTGTAGCTACAACTCTGTTTGATTCCATAGTACATGCTGCTTTTAGCAACCATCTTCCACTGTTTACTTGTCAAAATTTAGTTTTAGGTATTTAAGAAAAAGTTTCAAACTACTTTTTACATTTTCCCATAATGGCATAAAATATGTGCAAATGTCATTTGTTTTGCATCTCACAATTATTTAAGATGTAAATGAAAGCTAAACTTTACTAATGCTATCAAAGAGCTGTAGCTGTTTCATTTCTTCTCATCACCACCAAATCATCTTATTAAAATGCCCCTCCATGGGTTTTCTATAACTTTATATGACTACAAGCACATCAGAGATATTTCCATGTTGAGTCATGGTTTAGAGGTTTATATTTACTTATCGTTTTCCAGATTTTTTTTTTATTCCTCAATAGACATAAAATTGAATGTATTTATTATGTACAATATATTTTGAATAATAAAGATTTTTAATCGTGTTGGAAAAAAAGAGCTGTAGCTAACACAAATCCACATGCATTATATAACAATAAAGGGAAAGAAAACAAAATCTACCATGCACAGCTTCTAGTTTCCACTTTTCAGCACTGTGATATTACAAACTTTGATTTTATTTTCAATACAATTATCTAAAATATGTCAAAGATATTATTTATGGGTATAAATTATATGGAGATGATGTTGAAACCTTGAGACATAACTTTATGCATTGCTAGTCTATCCAAGAGGTTGATTATTGCTTTAGTATTTTAAGAAGTTTTCTTAAAAAATATGTATATGTATACATATGTGTGCTTGTGTGTGTATATATATATATATATAGAGAAAGAATGAGAGAATGTACAAGCAATTGAAAGCCATAAAGGTATTGTAAATTGTCATGGAATTATTGTTAAACATTTTCCTGATACAAATAAAGTATTTATTATTGTCACAAAGAGGCAGCTATTTGCACAAAATAATCTATTAATTTGATGTTGACTAGTTGTTTCCATGTCAACTGCATTCAGTAATGTGGCTTAGTCATCATATGGTTTGTAGAACAATCTGTGTACTCCATGGACTAGCATATTGATGCAAATGAAAACTTCTTTCCTAAAAGGTTAAAAATGACATATATATAAAATAAATCAACTAAATTGCCTAAAATATATATTTCCAGCTGTTTATATTCAGTGCTCATAGTTAGTATTATAGAATGACATTTTACTCTATGTAATAAACATCGAAATGCATTAAACAGATTTTTTTTTCAAAGAAGGAAACAACAACAAAGTTTAGTGATTTAACCAGAAATTACCTTACCACAATACTCACTGGACATTTTAAGATACCCACATCATTAAGTACATTCTAATACATAACCATATGTAATGATTTTCAAGCTTAAAAATTTATTGCTGTATTTATGGAATAAATTATAGAGTATTTTAGTAGTAAAACTTTTAATTCATCTTAAATTTCTTTCCTATAACCCAGTGAGAATTAAGGCTGCTTCCATGAGTATAACTCTTGGGTTCCAGGACATTCTTGCCCAGGAAGATACATTTATAAACAGTAAATATTCTTTATGTTTATGCAGAAAAGTCTTTCAGTCTAATTGATTAGATCAAATAGTTTGCTCATCTGAGTTAATACCTCCAGTCTCAGAAAAATAACTTTCTCATTCAGGCATTCAGCTCATTTATCAACAGTGTTTAAGTAATCAAGACATATTTAAAGACCTTTGGCTTTCTGAGACCGTAAGTTCTAACATTATGTCACAATATCAAATTTTTCCAATCTCATTTAGATATTCATACCAAAAGACTCGAATTAAATCTCTTGAACACAGACCCTCCTCCAAGCCTCTGAATATCCATCCATGACTTACCTGAGACATTACTAAATCTCTGTCAAGATAGTATTCTCTCTTCCTGCAGTAGGCTTCATAAACAGCTTTATTTAATCAACCGTTGTCATTTTGGGAAGTAAGCTGTCATCCAACCCAGTGGACTCAAGTACAGATTGTGTTCAACTTAACAGTGGTTTAACTTAAGATTTAAAAAAAATTTATGATGGGTTTATAGAGGCATTTTTAACTTATAATATTTTTTACTTAATTATGGGTTTATCCCTTATTGTAAGTTGAATAGCAACTGTATGCCCAATTGAAAGCCCATTTCTCTGAGGCTCAAGAAGCTTTACTTGAAACTCAGTATGCTCCTCCGAGATTCCTTTGGCCTTCTTCTTAGGAGTTCTTCAACTGAGACAATTATTGTGACTCTTTTGCTCCTGTAGTTTGGTGACTGGAAGGGAGTGGTGTCCAGGGGCTTCTCCAGTCCCATTGTTCACCAGGTTGGAGGGAGGATTGCACCTCTTTTACTTCCACTGCCTGCACCTTGGTGAGCAGGAGTGGATTGTTACAGGTCTTTCACCGCAGAAGTTTGGAAAGTTCTGGGTTCTTGTCCTGTGGCCAAGAGAAATAAGGTAGGTGGACACCAGAGAGTGAGAAAGGCAGAGTAGAATTTTACTGAATGACAGAAAGAAAGCTCTTAGCAAGGACAGGGGACGCGAAAGTGGATGTCATCTGTGAGACTGAGTTCGCAGTTTTTATGGGCTTAGAATGGGAGAGGACATGCTTATTGGTCCATGGGTGGTCTTGGAAAAACCTCTATTTGATTGGTTAAAAGGTATCATTCAGAAAGAACCAATTGAAAGAGAATGGGTAAGATGGAGATAGAAGTTCTCACTCTGGTTGTGGACTCTATTTGGAACTGGCAGCTCAGTTGTCAGGCTTTAAACTGTGATTGGTTTAAACAGCAGATTTCACTGGGGACCCAACCCTGTCTGTCTAGGAATTTGTTGGTTTCCTGTCACTATCACAATGAGATAAATCATTCCATGATTTGTGCTCTGATTTGATCTTGCCATGCTCCAAATTTTGACTTTATTTTGATTTATAAGGGCGATTTTTTTTTTCTTTTTTGAGATGGAGTTTCACTCTTGTTGCCCAGGATGGAGTGCAGTGGCACAATCACAGCTCGTTGAAAACTCCGCCTTTTGGTTTAAAGCGATTCTCCTGCCCCAGCTTCCCGCGTAGCTGGGATTACAGGCGCCTGCCACCACGGCCAGCTACTTTTTGTATTTTTAGTAGAGATGGGGTTTCATCATGCTGGCCAGGCTGATCTTGAACTCCTGATGTCGTGATCCGCCGAACTCAGCCTCCCAAAGTGCTGGGATTACAGGCGTGAGCCACTGTTCTCAGCCAGGATGAAAATATTTTTTAGTGTTTCTTTCATTAACTCCTCCGATTTGGAAGATTTTATCTTTGATGTAAATCTACCTAGTTACTAACAACACTATTCTTTTATTCTCTGATTGTCCTTATCCATTTCTATGTGTGTCTTTAAGCAAATATTCATAGCTAAGAGAACATACATAGGATGGTAACAACAAAAGTGCTCATCAAGGTTGGCCACCTCCTAAGACAAATTTTGCCTTGGGTCATCTATTAAAACTTACGAGTGTTGAATTCAGACCTGTCTTCTAATATCTGTAGGAATATGGCCTTGTGAAAAACCTTCTCACCTTTTTTATATGCCAAGAATAGTAGATTTTGGGATGTTACTAGAGGAAATTATGCACCACTTGTTTGGGACCCCAATAAAAGCCAAGGTATAAAAGTAATATATCATACCAACTGTTGCCAAATCTTCATGAGTTTAACTAATTGTAAGTTTACTCACTTATAGACAGTCTCCTATGATCCTTTCTTAACCTATACTCTACCTGTGTTATATAACTATTTCTCTTCCCTTCAGGACATTGAAATAATACTTCAAATGTATTATGGTTAATATTAAGCATTTGTCTTTTTCAAAGTGATGAAATACTGTTAGAGACTTTTTAATGGTTAGATAAGATATACAGACATTTAGGGATTATTTAAAATAGTTCCATTAATATATGATCTAAGTCTCTAAAATATTTATCCATCTGTTTATAGGCTAATAGGGCCCTCAGATTAAAAATAAAGGAAAAATCAGAATGAAAAAATCCTGATAGTGACTTCAGACATCATGAATTTAAGAGACAAAATCTTTTGGAGGCCATCCCAGTTCCTTCCTGTGAAAACAAAGCTCTAATTCAGTTTTTAAAGTAGTAAAGGGTGAATTCACAGGAGAGTTCAAGAACAAACTCGAATGCCTTAATAGAGATTTGAAATAGATCCCTTAAACAAAAGATCCAGCTATCTCTTTACTTTTTAAAAAACAGACTCAAACCAGAAATGTAAGATTTACCATAAGAAACAGTCCCATTCTCAAGTCTCCAAATCCTTGAAGATTCTGAAAGGGCTTCAGGACAAAAGCAGAAGAAACTGATGACCCAAGAGAAACAATTAGATTCGTACACTCCAGTGATCAAATATCAGTGGCGAGATTCACTTGTTGAGGCCATCTTTCAATGTGATTAGCAGAAAGTATATTGGAAAAAACAATTGTCCTGCACTAGCTAAGAATCTGAAGAGAAAGAATACAGTAAATGATCAGTGAACGTCTTTTGAGGGTGGAAAAATTATCCAATTTTTATTTTTACTTTTAAACTTAAATGAATAAATTTCTCCAAATATAAAAAGTCAACCGTGATGGCTAACTTATTGTATCAACTTGATTGGGCCACAGGGTACCTATATATTTAGCTAAACATCATTTCTGGCTATTTTTATGAGGGTGTTTCTGGATGAGATTAATATTTGAATGAATAGACTGAGTATAGCAGATTGCCCTCTCCAATATGGGTGGGCCTTATCCAACCCATTGAAAGCCTGAATATAATAAAAGGCTGAGTTGTAAAGAATTCTTCCTCTCTTACTTGAATACTCTGTCTCATACTTATATCATTGGCTCTCCTGGTCCTCAAGTTTTGGACTTGGACTGAAGCTATATCATCAGCCCTGATGGATCTCCAGCCTGCCAACTGCATATATTGCAGCTTCTCAGCCTCCAGAATTGCATAACCCAAATGCTTATAGCCAATCTCTTCCTATATTCTCTATTCTAAATCTATATACCTATATCTACTATTTATCAATTAATCAATTTATCTGTCAGTCTATTGATAATATGTAGTTTTTCTGGTGAACACGGACTGGTAAATAGCTTTTTAGAATTTATTTTTTTTAAATGTATAATTTAAGTTCTAAGAACACTGCAGTAGTATCCTTAAGCCATAGTACAGTACATAACATCCCCCTCAATAAAATACTCGGTATCTCTAATAACCCTCAGTCATTACTATGTCCCACACCACAGATATTGTCACTGAATATTTCAGCAAAATATATTATTTCATTGTTTTGATAACACATTCAATACATTCTAGGGGATAATATTTGGAACAATTATAATTTATAAATGAAGTGTTTCTCTTACATATTTTTCCTTGGAATACTGATCATCAGTATTGTTAGCTAAATTGAACATTGTCTTTAATATACCTGTAACCATGTGTCTGACTCAAACCCTAAAGAGATTTCTAGATCAACATGACTTGAATGTTACAAACTATTGTGATATAGGCAAAAATAAGGCAACTGAACCCACTAAGGTTTAGATTGATCCATTTAATTTCTACTCAAATTAAGCACTATCTCTAAAACCTAAAACTAAAGAAGGACTAAAGCTAATCATTGAAGTCTATGGGGAAAAGTATTCATCATGTCTTAGACCAGTTATTGTAATACTATTTTCTAAGATACCAAATAGATCTGGATACACATATATTTAGAAGTGATACGTTAAACAGGCATTCCTTGTCTTGCTGTATACAAACACAAATACTCTTTAATTGTGATGTCTCTGTTGTCTTCATGTTTTACAGTCATACATGCATGTTTTGCTTCTTTATGGTCAGTTTATCAAAATAGCCAATATCTGTTTTCCTTTTAGCAGAAGGGTCAACAACCTTCCATCTAGTTATGAATTATGGGTTTAGAGAAGCCTCATCATATTTTTCAGAATTTATTAACTAGGACTTAAATGACTTTAAACTTTCTTGTAATTTTTCTTTTAGTCAATATGTGGGTAATCTTTTGCTGGATGGCAATAATAGTTGAGCTCTAAGATTGATTCCATTTGTCAGTTTGTAGCTTTAGTCCATATAGGACATATATGCCCAACAAAAATAAATAGCTTTGTTTAAATAAAGTGAATAATTTAGAACATGATTTATTCCAGTGTAATTTCTTCATTCCTGACATGCAACTTCCTGTTTAAAACTTTCATGTCAATTATTGCAAGATGGAATTAATGAATTAGGAATTAACAGAATTAATAAATTCTTATTAAATAAAAATTAAAATAAACTTGAAAAAAATATGCTTAAGTAATTAAAGGAAGGCATTTCTAAATTAAGCCAGCTGAATTAAAGTATAAGAATGATTTCCACTAAAGAGAGAATATCAATAAATATATATATATGTGTGTATGTGTGTGTGTGTGTTCGTGTGTGTGTATACACACAGAACCAAATCGAAGTACAACTGAAAAATGTTTTAAATCTGTAGAAAAACTCAAAAGCGTGTTTGAGATGATGAAATAATCAGCATCTGATCTGAGGAGCAGAAAGAAAAAAAAGAATAAAGAAAATTTAGAGCCTCAGAGACCAAGAGGACACCATCAAGCAAAACAATACATGCAAAATAGTAATCCAGTTGTTACTGCAGGAATAGTTTGAGACCTCTCATGACGCTTACTCCTCCAGAAAGAGATTATGTTCCTTTGTATCATGTCCCCTAATAACCAGAAATCAAGGCTTGCCTTAATTTATTTTCACAAAATGGGATGATTTTAAGCCTTACTATAGGCTCTAGTGAGAGCTCTACTTACCTGTTACCCTTATTTGTGAGGAAGTCTTTTGAGTCCTAACTTAAAATAAATTGAAGTTTACTAGCTGTCTTCAAACTGTCAAGACTTGGGATTCCTTTTTTTTTTTTTTTTTTTTTTTTTTTAATAGTCCTAGCACCTTGAAGTTGTTAGTGGTGCTAAGCATCTCTGGTTCTTAGGGCCCTTTTCAGAGGATAAGAAAAGCACTCCCTAATTCTAGACTCAGTTCTACATATTTATATCATCTCTTCAGTTTTGGTTCAGTAATTTGTCACTGACTTTTTAATTGTCAGATGCCTTTCAGCAGACATTTTAACGTTTGAAATAGTATGTTTAATGATATTTACTGGGAAGATTAATAAAAACACACACACACACACACAGAAGTGAAAACTAGTGACAGTTCAAGACAGTTTCATCATCAAAATAGGAGCAATGTCAAAGGCCAAGATGCAAGCATACAAATATGAACTCATTTTATTGTTTAAATTATTTTACTATGCCAAAGTTATATTATTTAAGATTGAAAACTCATCTAATTTAATACTGCAGTTTAGTCACTATGATCAATTCTCTCAGATAACAACTTAAAAAAGGATGGATGAAAACTGCATGTTAAAACAGATCAAAGAGTTAATGATATAACAAGGGATTACTGAAAATCTACAAAAAAATGCATTTCCAGTTTAGAATAAAGAAAAGTAAGCCTGGTATTTAAAATTGCTTTAGTCTAAAGATCAAAGAAAGTGGTAAATATGTGGGTAAATTTAACTTTACAGAGTATTATCAATATCATGGAGTCTTAGAATTACACAGCAAAATAATCACATGCATTTGAATAGAACTAATCCTAATAGAGGTTAATATTCTAAGACATTTGTAATGTTCAGGAGATGAGCAAACATATCTGTTAATATTAAGCTTGATTGAATGCAGAAAACTATTTTATCTGTTTCCATTAGTGACTAATAAAATGAAAACAGTGTAAAACTTTTAAACTAGTTGAGAGAAAGATGAAATTTTAATACATATTATATCAAAAAGAGGGTAGATTACCTTTTATCCCAACTCTGGCTCTGACTTCCATTCTGGGTCATCCCTCCATGAAGATGGTCTCTCCATCCAACTGGGATCTGTAACTCCAATTCAGTTCTTATCTTTGTGGGCTGCCCCCTTCATCCTGTTCAGACTCTGACTTGCTGAACTGAGCCTCTCCTTTACTGGACCCACTCTTCACCTGACTCAAGCTCCAGTGCTCCAGGCTGGAGAGCCATACCCCACCACCACCACATGTGAATGTGCTGCTTCTCCTGTTTGTACTTTGACACCCACACAAGCTCAGCATTTTTTGAAGATTATGTCTTAACACTTCTTGGTCTCTGACATCTCACAAATGTCAGTTGAAATGGGATGGCTGCCTCCACTGGACAAAGTAGGCTCTTCGGTGAAACATCAAGTAAGGAATATGAAGATTTCATAATTTTTGTAAAGTTGCAAATAAATTATTCCCAAAGTTAAGAAAGAATAGAATAAAATATGTAATCAGAATCCATTACTATCTGAAAGTATTCTTTTAAAACCTCCACATGGCTTTTGGGATTAGAGTCATGCTTTATTTTTACTGTCTAAAGAAAGCAATAGGCTGAGATATTACCAGTTTAGTTTTAGTTCATTGACTTTTTGAGGAGTGTAATTTACCCTAGTTTTTCTAATTGTTTTGAGTTATATCAAATTCATAGATAATTATTCATTTCAATGTTTCCCCTTTTCTTTCTCTTTGTTACTTTATCTTTCCCTCCCTTATTTTTTGTCTCTCACTCATTTTTTCTCTTTTTTCCCTTCTTTATTTTCTCTGTTTGCCTATCAATTTTAGATTATTTGTTCGTGTTGTGTTTAATGCAGCTTTGTAAACCTCATTAAATTATTTCTGGATGATGATCAACTTTAAATAAATAGCTGAATTAAATAAATAACAACATAAAGTGTGATTTACATTGGAATCCATTTGGTTTCCTGTTTGTATACTATATTAAAATTTTACATCAAAATTATATGGCGATAAGAGAAAAATACCAAAGAGAAAAAAAAAGAATCAAGTTTGCAAAAAAAACCCTCAAGTTTACATTTGGGAAGCATAAATAAAATAGAAATAAAAAACTGTGAATAGTTAAATCCACCAGCCTGTTGAACTCTATGCCTGGAGGCCAATAGAGAGAACCATATCATATTTTAATTACTACAGAATTAGGAAAGGTTGTCACATAAAGGATTAGTTGCTTGAAAACAATGACTGGTGTAATCTGCTCTCTCCTAATATAAGGCTAAATATTACATTATTGATTGCCTCCTGGGATATAACTTAAATTTAAATGAAGTCATCTGAGAGATTTGAATACAGATCACACACGCCCACACACACACACATACACACACACACATTCTGAATGTTTGTGTCACCACCTCCCAATTCATATGTTCAAATTCTAACACATTAGAATTAGGACATAGCGCCTTTGGAAAGATGATTAGATCATGAGGTCAGAGTCCTCAAGAATTGGATAATATCCTTATAGGAGATCCAAAAGACATCCCTCTTGCCTTCTACCATGTGAGAACACAGCAAGAGAGCACACTTATTTTCTTATACCAGTCCAAAAGGACTAAGATGTGTGGGCTAATATGTACATGTGTGTGTTCATTTGTGAGTGTTTCTTTGTATACTTCTCAAATCAAGAATTGACATCTCCTACTGGCTTTCTGGCAGAATCCAAGATATTTTCACTATCACTCTGGAACAAGATATCTGAGTTCATCATACAAGCTTTAATTCTAGACTGAAGGCCTCAGAGAAGTGAGTGGAGACAACTATAAAACCAAAGATAAGCCATCTCACTCAAAATGATACTGCACACCAAAATTCTAAATTAGATATGTTAGAAAAAGTATTCAACTCTCCCAACGCAGCCATCACAATAAACAACTAGATAATTAACAAATAATTTTAAAGAGTAATATAAAATCATTTAAGATACTTTAAGTAAAAGTATATTGAGATTACCCACAGAAGCAAATAGCAAGAAATAATGGAACAAAATAATGCAGAAGTGAAAGAAATGAGGGCATAAAAACATAAATCATAGAATAAAGAACATAGTAATTGAATTGATAATATACTAAAACAAGTATACCGGATACAATATTAAATCTTAATGAAACCAAGTCTTATCTATATCAAAAGCAACCAATCTGGAAATTTAAAATTTTGAGATTAATATTCTTATTAATAACAAACATTATAGGGTTTCTGGAAATAAATTGTGCAAATGTAGGAAGAAAATGATAAAGCAGCATTAAAAGATAAAAATCCTTTAATAAATGGAAACATTATTACAATGAAATAGAAAACTCAACTCCATGAGGACAGAAATTTTCCATGTGCTAATGGGTAAATTCAGTGATACTCCATTCAAAAATGTAATAGTTTTGCTTGTTTGTTCATAAATATTGTCTAACATACTAAAACCCATAAGAAATATTAAAAGGGACTCCTATTTCCACCTAAGATTCACTATCAGTAAATTAGAAAAAAAATTAACAAAACATGTTTATAGCAGATTTCAACACACTGAGCAGCACAAGGAAAGTGATTGTAAGAGATGAAAAGCAAACGAGGTTATACCTCTGATTGTCTAAGCTTCCTTCATTTAGGGAGTTTCTAGGCCTTGACGCAGAAAGAAGGAATACAGGCAGAGCCCAACAGACTTCCTAATTTTGAGGAGAGAGCTGAAAGTTCACTGACATCAAGGTGGCAAGAGTGGTTCACAAATCAGAGTAATCGTGAGGCAATAGACATCCAGCAGAGATCTGCATAGGGTTCCTCCTGAACAGTCAGCTGAATGTTGATCAGTACATATGTGTGAGAAAAACACATGAGGCCAGGGAAAGATCTGCATTAAATGATTAGTGGCAATAATACCAGCGTCCTGAACTCACAGGGCCTCTTTTATTAGCCAGTTTGGAAAACCTCATGATTCACAGGGCACTGGGTGAGTACACAGAAGCATACAGTCTCAGTAGTGGGAAATAATTATCCCTAAACTGAGTGCTCTTCGGTTCCCGCCTAATAAATCTTATAACTATCAGGTCAATTATCCCTCCAGGATGGTCAAGGAACTAAGAAACCTAGGGTAGCCTCATTTTGGAGGGCTAACCATAGCCACCTGTAAGTTACATAATGGCACGATGAGTTGTTGTGTTTCCTCAACACCAAAGGTCTCTTATACACTAAGGTACAAGTGGCCATGTTTTCAGAAAAAGAATGTTTTAATGACTAGCTTAAAATAAGTAATACAACCCAGTGGTCTGATATCCCCAGAAAGAAAAAGTGTTCATTGAAATTATTGGGACTCCCCTGCCCCCACACACATACAAGGGATACATATCAGTTAGTAGGTACAGGTTGACAGTGTGTCTAGTATGGTCTCCCAGTCACTTGGTAGGCCATAAGTTTCACAGTCCACTTTGAATAATCAAGTCAAGTGTTGTTTTTCAAGAATTGTCTAAGGACAGTCAGTTCAATCTGTCCTCTTGTCCTTGACATCAGCCAGGCAACAATCATCTATCATGTGGAATGACAAGTGACAGTAACAAGAATGGAGACAGAGAAAACAAACATCTGTAGTAGCTGACAGGTGTTTTGTATGAGAGGTGCAGGATCTGGGGACATCTCCTGTTGTTTCTGATAGATGAGAGTCATCTGGCAGACATGACATTTTCAAGACTGAGTCCAATTTAAGGTTGTTGCATGGTGTGAAGACTTGAAGGTGTCTTTCTTAATTAGAAAGGATTCAGAGGTGGCTTCAAAAGAGAAACACCACTAATGCCTCTCCCAGTCCCAGATGTTCTGTGTTCTAAGGCGATTCTTCTCTAGGTACTTGAGTTGCTGCTCTCCCTCCACCACTACAAAAATCATGGTCCACCACTACAGTAGCTAAACATTTTTCTTTTGCCCAGTAATCTTCTTCTCATACGTAGATCTTTCTTCTGGAACATCATCTGTAAGAGGGACCAGGTAGTTTTATATAACTTATGAAGTTTCATTATGTCTCTTACTTTGACTATGTCTTAGGGGGACTCAGCAAGGAGTATACTCAACAAATGGTAACTATCATTGTGGTTAGGACTATGTAAATCCAGTAAGAAAATGCAAGTGACTGAAACAGAGATAAATTTGAATCACTTAGGCCATCTTATTTTTAAGAGTTTATTTTTAGAGTACTTTTAGGCTCATAACAAAGTCCAGAGAAAGATACCGAGATTTCCTTTATATCTCCTCCCCCAACATATGCATAACCTTCCCTATTATCAATATTCCCCATAAGTGTAGGTGCATTTGTTACAATTGACAAACCTACATTGAACATCATAATCACCCAAAGCTCAATATTTACATTAGGGTTCATTCTTGATATTTTACATCCTATGAGTTTGTATAAATGTATAAAGACATGTATCGCCGGGTGCGGTGGCTCATGCCTGTATTCCCAGCACTTTGGGGGGCCAAAGTGGGCAGATCACCTGAGGTCAGGAGTTTGAGACCAGCCTGACCAACATGGAGAAATCCCGTTTTTACTTAAAAAAAAAAAAAAAAAGAAATTAGTTAGGCATGGTGGCACATGCCTATAATCCCAGCTACTCTGGAGGCTGAGGCTGGAGAGTCACTTGAGCCCGGGAGGCAGAAGTTGCAGTGGGCCAAGATCGTGCCACTGCATTCCAGCCTAGGCAACAAGAGCAAAAGTCCATCTCGAACCAACAAGCAAACAAACAAACAAACATGTATCTACCATTATAATACCATACAGAGAAGTTTTTACTGCCATAAAAATTCTTTCTTTTTTGCCTGTTTATCCTTTCCCCGTACACAACCCCTGACAACCACTTTTTACTCTCTCTACATTTTGGCTTTTTTCAGAATGTCATACAGTTGGGATCATGCAATATGTTGCCTTTTCAGATTAGCTCTAGGCCTTATTTTAACTGTGTGACATTGTTAGGGCAGGACACGTTGATACCTGAAACTTTTACTAACCACTTCAGACTGGGCTTCCGTGGTAAAGATGAAAGTATAATGCCCAGGAGCAGTCAGGATGGAATTCCAAATTTTCAAAAAAGACTATATATTCCCTGTACCTTCATCTTCATCATTATCTAGACTGAGAAGAGATAATCACTTTCTGAAGGCAGCACATTTAGAGACCAAACTGAATTAGTAGGGTCAAAGAAGTCAGCGAGATAGTATATTTGAATGCATTTTTTAGGAGACCATTCAAGTGCTCAACAATACCAGTTATAAATGAATGGTGGAAATGTGGAAGTCCCATTAAATAACTCAACATGAACATTCAGTGACTTCTGAGATAACAGGTGCACATCTGTTAATTGGGAAAAGACCTGAAAAGCTGGAATTATGACAAACAATAGTTTCAAGAGTTAATATGATGCAGCCAAAATCAGCTGATCAGCCTGGAGCAGCATCATCATAACCTGAGAAAGTATCATCAATGGGACCTCTCAAACAGGGCTCAAAAATCATATACAGTCAACCTCTCAGTAGCAGGTGGGACAATGACATCTCAATTGGGCCAACTTTTGTCAAATGTGTATAATATAGCAAGGAGTGATAGCTGTACCCTCTGCATTGGAAATACAGAATTATTTACTTAGAGTCCAATCTATGTGAATAATGTGTTTCCATGCCTGGTATGATGATGAATATAGACAGAAATGGTGGGAACTTGGGGTTATTTAATCAGCAACTTGCTTTCATTCAGTGTCATCAGAGAATGTTCCTTTACAGTTGTCACCTAAATGTGTAGCCCAGATGGTTTGTTCAAAGGCTGTAATTTGTTCTATAGTAAGTGGTCCTAAAGATGTGTCTTAAATCTACCAGTCTATAGTTTTCTGTATGCCAGATAAATAGCCATACCGGTATCGAAGTCCCGAAGGTCAGTACAAGGATAACAAATTTATTAAGTATTGGACAGAGCTATGAAAATGACCTTGAGGGAGACAGCCACATCAATTTTTGGTTTGGCTTTGAGGATCAACAGCTATAACAACCTCATGGATACCATCAGGTTTCAGATTATGTAAATAATTATTGAACCAGGCTTGGAATTTAGTGGAATCTCTGTTAATTGAGAGTCCAGATGATTCAACAGCTTTGCATTAGGTAGCACAGTCAAGAGTAAATTTTCCTCTAAAGTGACAGCTCCTAAATTTTCATGCAAAGATGAGATAATCTGTTGTCCGTATTCTTGAATATCTATACCCATTTAACAAATAAGACTTGTTGGATACTGCTTGACTTGCTAACGATTGGGTTGAAGTTGATCCACCTCCAAATGGCGATATCATGTCAGAGAGTCACAGACCTCCATGTGTCAGAAGTTAAGTTTCAACGAACAAAATAGCAAGCTAACAGATTATTATAAAAATTGGTACAATTAGTAACAACAAATGTATGGAAGACTAGCTCAAAAAGGAATGAGTTCCTCTAAACAGAAGGTGTTTCTCTTTGCCAGTAGCCCCAATTATCAGAATCATCATTCATAGAGAAATGTGGTTCAAAGAAGTTACAAGGTTGTGGTGCCCCAAATATAAAGTATATTACAGCTTGCTGGACAGTTTCTATTGGGTTATGTCTACTGATTTTGTTGCTAATCAAAAAATTTAATGTGTGAGTAGGCTTAAGGACTAAGGAACAAGTAGAATACCCAAGTGAGACATAAGCCTTTTCCAATAATAAAGAGCATAGTAGGTGGGAAGCTATTTTTATGTGGAGGGCAGCTGAGAAGTTGTTTCCAGAATGCTAGAGGAATTAATCATTGTGAATACACTGACATATTTCCAAGAAAGTTTACCTGCCAATCAGTGCTCCAACTTTTGTCAGGTTTTATCATTCCAACCTTCTGGAGGAGGTGTGATAACACCAAGGTCAAGGGCATTGAATCTGAGTCTTTGCCATCCAACAGAACATTATCTACGTAGTCAAAGCTTTGCATCAGAAGGTAGAGGCACTCACACTATATCTTGGCACACTCAAGGCTGGCTGGAAAGTTTAGATGATCCTGTAAGAGTACTACAAAAATACATTGGAGCCTTTGTGACATGCATGTTAACGGATCTTGATCCTGATACTTCTGAGTACAATGGAACAGCCAGAGCTGTAGGAACAACAACTTAATCCGTTGCAGGCTTCCTATATCACTGGGAACAGAGGGCATATTGAGATATTGCATCTCATACTACTTTCTACTGCCTTTAAAACTGTAATTAAGCTAGTGATTTCTCCTCTCTCCTCCTGGCGTTCTAAACTGATTATGTTGAATCCCCCAGGAGATTATAGGGAGGTAAATTGGCTAGCCATGTATTTGTCTCATTAGCACTTCTATACATGTGGCTTTTTCTGATTGGGAGAATGCTCTCTGGCAGTATGGGGCAGGAGGCACAAGCATATGTCATACTCATTTCTAGGAAACTTTATTATAAAAAATCAATAATAATAAAATGAATTGACCTAAAGGACCCTCCCCACGGGGTCTTGTTAGCTTTCTTTTCTCACTATGATTACTGCCCAAATACTGAGAGTTCAGTAAGTGTATCTTTCTCTTCCACAGTTATGGGTAGGTATGCAAGTTTGGTTCTCATATCCAACAGAGCTATAATTATTTGAATCTCTTCCTTCAAAATTCTGAAGCATAGTCAAATGGATACATATGGACTTTGATTCTCTTGATGTTAATGTCTGTTTAGCCCAATCTTTATATCTTTCACCTTATATCTTTCAGCCCCGCCTTATCTTTCACTATAAAGTCCCAGCATTCTGGATATAAGGGAAAGGATTGACAGGGGCACATAGAGGGAATGAGGTCTCCATTAAAAAGGGCTTCGCATTTACTTTGTGTACTGAGTGCATAGTGACAACTATGGCTTAACCAAATGAATGTTCTCATGTTTTCATCCAATGCACCTTATTGGACAGTGAGAATTTCATTGCCAAGACCATTTTAGCCTTCAGTATCCCTTGACTCTTCTCCAGAAGAAGCCACTTACTCTACTTTCCAAGGCTGTTCAGTATGCAAACATCTATGAAAAGATAGTTTAGAATAAAATCACTGCCTCGGTTTGCAAGATATGTAGTAATGTAAGTGATCCAACATGAATTCTCTTTCAGCAGTTGTAATAGCATAATATTTGATGTTTTTCTTCTTGTTTTCAGAAATAAAGTAAGAATTAACACCATATTTAACTCTTTTTATGTTAAACAATTCTCAACCACACATGTATCCCTGTCCCTGTCTAAATAATAATTTGATAAAGCATACTTAGCTGTGTTGGTACTAACCAACATTAGAATTAAGTAAAAATTGTTTGCTTTTTCATTCTGCAAAATACTTTCTTCTTAAGACTCCACTGTGGACCAACTAAAATAATTTCATTATCAAGACTCATATATGGCTCAACCATCAATACACATATCAAACAAGTGCCTCCCTATGCCCACCAATGCAAAATTATTAGATAATAAGCTACACTGAATCCTAAATAGCTCCCCATTTGGAAAAATCCTTCTTAAATTTATACAGACCAGAGCTAAAATTCATCTGAAACACTGCTTTCTCCTGAAAGACGTGATAGGCTCAGTCAAGGTGGTGGTATTTTATGTCAGTAAATATAATAAAGTTAGCTTTGTTTGATCAACAGGAAAAATGCTCAAGTTATAAATGAGAACAAAATAATTTTATATGGTTAACCTTTGCTATTAATGATTTTGAAACATTGATATTAATTGTCCTTAATTAATCATCACTTGACAAGACAATCTAACAGCATAAGTAGAGGGAGATAAATATTCCATATTTGAACAAAGCATCCCTAAGAGTAATTGGACTAATACTGAAAACAGACACATTTCATTTCCAAAACAAAATGCACTAATTTTTTACAAGGTAGAATAGTATTAATAGATTTAGATTTTAATTTATTTTGAGTACTCAAATGTACCTGAGCACATTACTAGTGCTCAAGTCCCCTCACTTCCTAGATAATTATAATACAACTTGCAACTGGGAATCTGACACTTTCTGCCTGGCAAATTTGAATACAATTTTAGTGTGATTTGAGTTTTGCCACTGCTTATTTTTGCAAATCACATATATTTTAGAAAATTAAATAGCTAAATAGTTACCCCCCCAAATATTGACACCCAAAGTTTGTGTTATTTTCAATAAATATTTTAAACATGTATATGTATGCAATTTTATTCCTAGTAAACAAAGAATGTATGTGTTGTTTTTATGTTAACAAAATGATTTTATTACAGGAGTTTATAAAAAGTATTCTATAGCAGTTCATTTTTACTTCACTCAAGTAACAAACATTTTAGCTCACAGCACACTTTTTAATTCTTCAAATTTCTACCAGCAAATCAAATAATATTGATCATAAAAAGTATAATTTGTGCTATTAGAGTAAAATTGTATATATTGTGCAATAAAATTAAAATAAACTGCTTTGTAAAATCATCTCTTAATTTGTTTTATGTTATCAGCATTAATATAAAGAAATACAAGAAAAATCAGCGTAACCACAAAATGTATTTTTAAACTTATCTTTGTTTTTTAAAATTTTTGAACTGTAATCTTTTCAACAGTTCTTTGATAAACCCTGGGGATTCTGGGATGTACTTTTTGTTGGATATATCTGAGGCACTTAATTAGTCCTAAT